>NC_141873.1:123379410-123532583 GCF_056163025.1 Triticum urartu
ATAAAGCAAATAATGGTACTATTGCATTAAAACCCAACAAAAATCATTTTTAAAATACCAAAATGACTTCAAAATTATTTTCTCCTAATTTTCCATTGAAGGGAATCATTTTACCCTTATTTCCATTTATTTAATTTTAGGAGAAAAGTAATTTTATTAAAATTCAAATAACTCCTAAATGGTTTGGAAATTGAAATTCAAACCACTTCCAAATCTTTTTTGTTTTTCCTCATTCAAATATATTTCAAATTTGCCCCTGGTTTGGAGTGTCATATTACTCCTCTCTTTATTTTGCAATGGGTCAGAGTAATTTGAAACTATTCAAATGGGAGGGATTCCAAATGGAATTTCAAAAGTGGTTCAACTCCCCACTCTCTTTCATTTAAACTTTGGAGAAGTCATTTCATCTCCTCTCTTGAAAGTCCTTGAGTGGCATGAAGTTGCATTACTTTCAAATGAGGTTTCAAATCATTTCAGATGGAAGCACTTTTGGGAAAGTCCGTTTATTCCCTCTCATTCAACTTTCAAAAAGTTTCAAATTGCACTCAAGTTCACCCAATCATTCACACAACAATCAAATAAACAATCAAAACTATTAATTTAATATAACATTCCAAAATTTAGAATTTTGGGATGTTACAGATATAAAAGCGACAGACTCCATAATAAAGGTCCATATCACAAGTGGCAATATAAACTGACGTTCTTTCGCATTAAGATTTTGTGCATCCAACCATAAAAGCACATGACAACCTCTGCTTCCCTCTGCGAAGGGCCTATCTTTTATTCTTGTCTTATACTTCATGCAAGAGTCATGGTGATCTTCACCTTTCCTTTTTTACGTTTTATCCTTTGGCAAGCACAATGTGTTGGAAAGATCCTGATATATATATAGCTAATTGGATGTAAGTTTTCATGAACTATTACTGTTGACATTACCCTTGAGGTAAAAGGTTGGGAGGCAAAACTTTAAGCCCCTATCTTTCTCCGTGTCCGACTAAAACTTCATACCCATAAATATTGCGTGAGTGTTAGCAATTGTGAAAGACTAAATGATAGTTGAGTATGTGGACTTGATAAAAAGCTCTTATATTGACTCTTTCTGATGTTGTGACAAATTGCAATTGCCATAATGACTGAGATTATAGTTTGTTGGTTCTCAATGAAGTTTCTGATTCATACTTGAAATTGTGAATGAATTATCACTTCAGCATAAGAAATCATATGACAATATAGATATATATATATATATGTTGCTGTTAGAAGAATGATCATGATGCCCTCATGTCCGTATTTTATTTTATCGACACCTCTAGCTCTAAACATGTTGACATATTTTTCGATCTCGGCTTCCGCTTGAGGACAAGCGAGGTCTAAGCTTGGGGGATTTGATACGTCCATTTTGCATCATGCTTTTATATCGATATTTATTGCATTATGGGATGTTATTACACATTATACCACAATACTTATGCCTATTCTCTCTTATTTTACAAGGTTTACATGAAGAGGGGGAATGCCGGCAGCTGGAATTCTGGGCTGGAAAAGGAGCAAATATTAGAGACCTATTCTGCACAACTCCAAAAGTCCTGAAACTTCACGGGAGCATGTTTCAGAATATATAAAAAATATTGGGCGAAAGAAGTACCAGAGGGGGCCACCCACCATCCACGAGGGGGGGGGCGCCCTACCCCCCTAGGCGCGCCCCCTGCCTCGTGGGCCCCTGGCAGCCCTCTGATGCCCATATTTGGCTATATGGGGTCTTTTGTTGAGGAAAAAAAATCATAAGCTAGCTTACGGGACGAAACTCCGCCGCCATGAGGCGGAACCTTGGCGGAACCAATCTAGGGCACCGGCGGAGCTGTTCTGCCGGGGAAACTTCCCTTCGGGAGGGGGAAATCATCACCATCGTCATCACCAACGATCCTCTCATTGGGAGGGGGTCAATCTCCATCAACATCTTCACCAGCACCATCTCATCTCAAACCCTAGTTCATCTGTTGTATCCAATCTTTGTCCCAAAGCCTCAGATTGGTGCCTGTGGGTTGCTAGCAGTGTTGATTACTCTTTGTAGTTGATGCTACTTGGTTTATTCAGTGGAAGATCATATGTTCAGATCCTTTATGCATATTAAGACCCCTATGATTATGAACATGAATATGATTTGTGAGTAGTTATGTTTGTTCCTGAGGACATGGGAGAAGTCTTGCTATAAGTAGTCATGTGAATTTGGTATTCGTTCGATATTTTGATGAGATGTATGTTGTCTTTCCTCTAGTGTTGTCATGTGAACATCGACTACATGACACTTCACCATTGTTTGGGCCTAGGGGAAAGTAATAAGTAGATGATGGGTTGATAGAGTGACAGAAGCTTAAACCCTAGTTTATGAGTTGCTTCGTAAGGGGCTGATTTGGATCCATATGTTTCATGCTATGGTTAGGTTTACCTTAATACTTCTTTTGTAGTTGCGGATGCTTGCAATAGGGGTTAATCATAAGTGGGATGCTTGTCTAAGGAAGGGCAGTACCCAAGCACCGGTCCACCCACATATCAAATTATCAAAGTACCAAACGCGAATCATATGAACGTGATGAAAACTAGCTTGACGACAATTCCCATGTGTCCTCGGGAGCGCTTTCCTTTATATAAGAGTTTGTCTAGGCCTGTCCTTTGCTGCAAAAAGGATTGGGCCATCTTGCTGCACCTTATTTACTTTTATTACTTGTTACCCATCACAAATTATCTTATCACAAAACTATCTGTTACCGATAATTTCAGTGCTTGCAGAGAATACCTTGCTGAAAACCGCATATCATTTCCTTCTGCTCCTTGTTGGGTTCGACACTCTTACTTATCGAAAAGGCTACGATAGACCCCCTACACTTGTGGGTTATCAGCCCTCCAGCCAGGGGCGCAAAAGACGAAGCAGCAAAATGGGGTTTCCCCCGGCAAGATCCTTGCCGGGGCGGCCCACGCAGCCCTGGCAAGAGCCTTGCCGGGGCAGCTCACCCAACACCAACATCACGGCCACCCTTGAGCCTAAGAGTACTGACACCATCGACAGCATTGGAACCAAGGCTCGGGAAGCACCTGCATAGTTGACATGCAGATCTTGTGAAGACGAAGAAACCATAAGACTAGACGATGACCAGAAAACAAGACAATCGCAAGCCCCCTTGCCGAGGATGCCCTCGAGGCCCCGACAAGGCTCCTTGACGAAAACGCTCGCAAGGACCCGGCAAGACTCTTGCCGAGGGCGCTCACAAGACCCTGGCAATACCATTGCCAGAAATATACGCGGGACCGTGACAAGACCTTGCCGCCCCATCACCGCCCTAGCTTAGCGGCCAACCCACAAACTGAGGCTAGTACCCATGTGGCAGTACGTGGATGCTAATCCAGCTAGTCAAGCACCTGTGTGGTGGCATGCAGATCTTCATGAAGACCCTACCACCACGCCATATCAGCAGCCTGCCAGCATACGTGGCGCTGCATGCCTCATTGGCCTGGACGCGTGTTGGAGAGGTGGAGCAGCGATGGACAGGACGGGCCCTCTTGCCGTCCCCAATAAAGCAACGGGACACCTAAGGAGCGCATTTAATGCGCCTTATCCCATAATGACAGGCGATAAGCTTGTACACTATACACCTTTCCACCTCCTATGTGCCACTGTGGCGACCTCTTTTTGACTATAAAAGGAGGCCCGAGGCGTACTGGAGAAGGATTCGAATCTTTTGGACTACACACGCACCACAGCTCGTTCGAAATCTCAAGAACACTCAAATATACACCAAAGAAGGATTAGGGTATTACGCATCCTTGCGGCCCGAACCTGGGTAAAAAATCTTTGTGCTGGCTACTAGACCCGCTCTTTCCACAACCCCGCGCCCGCCAACTATAGAAGGGATCCCAGTGATCACATAGGTGTCGTTTCCACCTACATATGGTGGCTGTTTTGAGGAAGGTATATGGTGGGTGCATGATAGCGGCGAAAGGTGCGCAGTATTAGAGAGGCTAGCAATGGTTGAAGGGTGAGAGTGCGTATAATCCATGGACTCAACAATAGTCATAAAGAACTCACATACTTATTGCAAAAAACTATTAGTTATCGAAACAAAGTGCTACGCGCATGCTCCTAGGGGGATATATTGGTAGGAAAAGACCATCGCTCGTCCCCGACCGCCACTCATAAGAAAGACAATCAATAAATAAATCATGTTCCGACTTCATCACATAACGGTTCACCATACGTGCATGCTACGGGAATCACAAACTTTAACACAAGTATCTCTAAAATTCACAACTACTCAACTAGCATGACTCTAATATCACCATCTTCATATCTCAAAACAATCATCAAGTATCAAACTTCTCATAGTACTCAATGCACTTTTTATGAAAGTTTTTATTATACCCATATTGGATGCCTATCATATTAGCACTAATTTAATAACCAAAGCAAATTACCATGCTGTTCTATAAGACTCTCAAAATGATATAAGTGAAGCATGAGAGATCAATAATTTCTATAAAATAAAACCACCACTGTGCTCTAAAAGGATATAAGTGAAGCACTAGAGCAAAATTATCTAGCTCAAAAGATATAAGTGAAGCACATAGAGTATTCTAATAAATTCCGAATCATGCGTGTGTCTCCAAAAGGGGTGTAAAGAAAGGATGATTGTGGTAAACTAAAAATCAAAGACTCAAATCATACAAGACGCTCCAAGCAAAACACATATCATGTGGTAAATAAAAATATAGCATCAAGTAAAGTTACCGATAGACGAAGAAGAAAGAGGGGATGCCTTCCGGGGCATCCCCAAGCTTAGGCTTTTGGTTGTCCTTGAATTTTACCTTGTGGTGCCTTCGACATCCCCAAGCTTAGGCTCTTTCCACTCCTTATTCCAAAATCCATCAAATCTTTACCCAAAACTTGAAAACTTCACAACACAAAACTCAACAGAAAATCTCATGAGCTCCGTTAGTATAAGAAAACAAACCACCACTTCAAGGTACTGTAATGAACTCATTCTTTATTTATATTGGTGTTAAACCTACTGTATTCCAACTTCTCTATGGTTCATACCCCCCGATACTAGCCATAGATTCATCAAAATAAGCAAACAACACACGAAAAACAGAATGTGTCAAAAACAGAACAGTCTGTAGTAATCTGTAGGTTTCAAATACTTCTGTAACCCCAAAAATTCTGAAATAAATTGGTGGACAATAGGAATTTGTCTATTAGTCATCTGAAAAAATAATCAACCTAATCTCACTCTCCAGTAAAAATTGTCAGCAAATCTCGTGAGCGCTAAAGTTTCTGTTTTTTACAGCAAGATCGCAAAGACTTCCCCCAAGTCTTCCCAAAGGTTCTACTTGGCACAAACACTAATTAGAAACATAAAACCACATCTAAACAGAATCTATATGAATTATTTATAACCAAACAGGAACAAAAAACAAGAAACAAAATAAAATTGGGTTGCCTCCCAACAAGCGCTATCGTTTAACGCCCCTAGCTAGGCATAAAAACAAGAATAGATCATCTTTGGTATACAATCCATAAGTGGCTCTCATAATAGATTCATAAGGTAATTTAATTTTATTTCTAGGAAATTGTTACATGCCTTTCCTTAACGGAAATTGGAATCTAATATTTCCTTCTTTCATATCAATAATTGCACCAATCATTCTGAGGAAAGGTCTGCCAAGAATAATAGGACATGTAGGATTGCAATCTATATCAAGAACAATGAAATCTACGGGCACATAATTCCTATTTGCAACAATAAGAAAATAATTAATCCTTCCCATAGGTTTCTTAATTGTGGAATTCGCAAAATGCAAATTTAAAGAACAATCATCAAATTCGCAGAAACCTAACACATCACACAAAGTTTTTGGAATCGTGGAAACACTAGCACCCTAATCACATAAAGCATAGCATTCATGATCTATAATTTTAATTTTAATAGTAGGTTCCCACTCATCATAAAGTTTTCTAGGGACAGAAACTTCTAATTCAAGCTTTTCTTCATAGGATTGCATTAAGGCATCAACGATATGTTTGGTAAAAGCTTTACTTTGATCATAAGCATGAGGAGAATTTAGCCCAGATTGCAACAAGGAAATACAATCTATCAAAGATCAATTATCATAATTAAATTCCTTGAAATCCAAAATAGTGGGTTCATTGCTATGTAAAGTTTTGACCTCTTCAATCCCACTTTTACCAATTTTTGCATCAAGTTCTAAAAACTCTGAATCATTGGGACACCTTTTAACTAAAGTTGACTCATCTCCAGTCCCATCATTATCAACATTCATATTGCAAAACAAAGACTTAATAGGAGACACGTCAATCACTTTTAGATCTTCATCCCTATTATCGTGAAAACTAGAAGAACACGCTTTTATAAAGCAATCTTTTTTAGCACGCATCCTAGCGGTTCTTTCTTTGCATTCGTCAATGGAAATTCTCATAGATTTGAGAGACTCATTGATATCATGCTTAGGGGTAATAGATCTAAGTTTCAAAGAATCAACATCAAGAGAAATTCTATCCACATTCCTAGCCAACTCATCAATCTTAGGCAATTTTTCTTCAAGCAAAACATTGGAATTCTTTTGCGAAAGCATAAATTCTTTAACGCTACTCTCAAAATCAGAGGACATCTTATTAAAATTTCCATAAGAGTTGTTGTAGGAATTACCATAATTATTACAGGCATTACTAGGAAACGACCTAGGATTAAAGTTTCCACTATACGCGTTGTTACCAAAATTGTTCCTACCAACAAAATTCACATCCATCGATTCATTATTATTCTCAATCAAAGTAGACAAAGGCATATCATTAGGATTAGAAGAAACACTCTTATTAGCAAACAATTTCATAAGTTCATCCATCTTTCCACTCAAAACATTAATTTCTTCTATAGCATGAACCTTTTTACTAGTAGATCTTTCGGTGTGCCATTGAGAATAATTAATCATAATGTTATCTAGGAGTTTAGTAGATTCTCCTAAAGTGATTTCCATAAAATTGCTTCCCACGGCCGAATCTAAAAGATTTCTAGAAGCAAAATTCAATCCAGCATAAAAAATTTGTATGATCATCCATAAGTTTAATCCATGAGTAGGGCAATTACGTATCATTAATTTCATCCTCTCCCAAGATTGTGCAACATGCTCATGATCAAGTTTCTTAAAATTCATAATATCGTTTCTAAGAGAGATGATCTTAGCGGGAGGAAAATACTTAGAGATGAAAGCATCTTTGCACTTATTCCATGAATCAATACTATTTTTAGGCAAATAGGAAAACCAAGTTTTAGCACGATCTCTAAGCGAAAACGGAAATAGCATCAATTTAACAATATCATTATCCACATCTTTCTTCTTTTGCATATCACATAAATCAACAAAGCTGTTTAGATGGGCAGCGACATCTTCACTAGGAAGGCCAGAAAATGGATCTTTCATGACAAGATTCAGCAAAGCAGTATTAATTTCACAAGATTCAGCATCGGTAAGAGGAACAATCGGAGTGCTAATAAAATCATTATTGTTGGTATCGGAAAAGTCACACAATTTAGTATTGCCTTGAGCCATCATGACAAACAATCCAACACACAAGCACACAAGAAGCAAGCAAAAAGATACGAACGGAAAAGAGGCGAACAGAAAAGAGGGCGAATAAAACAGTGAGGTGAAGTGGGGGAGAGGAAAACGAGAGGCAAATGGCAAATAATGTAATGCGAGGGATAAGAGTTTGTGATGGGTACTTGGTATGTCTTGACTTGTGCATAGATCTTCCCGGCAACGGCGCCAGAAATGGCTTGTTGCTGGGAGATCAAATCTTGACTTGAGTTGGTGCAACCTCCCTGGCAACGGCGCCAGAAATCCTTCTTCCTACCTGTAACGCCCCGAGACCGATGTGCCAGGTGTCTTCCTGTTATTCGCTGTTGTTGCGTTGTCGTTTCTTGCGTGTCATGCATAGCATATCATGTCATCATGTGCATTTCATTTGCATACATGTTCGTCTCATGCATCCGAGCATTTTTCCCGTTGTCTGTTTTGCAATCTGGCGCTCCGTTCTCCTCCGGTGGTCATTTCTACCTTTCTTTCGTGTGTGGGGATTAAACATTTCCGGATTGGACCGAGACTTGCCAAGCGGCCTTGGTTTACTACCGGTAGACCGCCTATCAAGTTTCGTGCCATTTGGACTTTGTTTGATACTCCAACAGTTAACCGAGGGACCGAGAAGGCCTCGTGTGTGTTGCAGCCCAACACCCTTCCAAAGTGGCAAAAAACCCACCTAAACCCTCTCATCATCTAGAGCGTTCGATCACGATCGCGTGGCCGAAAACCGCACCTCATTTGGACTCTCCTAGCTCCCTCTACCTATATAAACACCTCCCCCTCCGAAAATTCGCGGATGAACCCTAGATCCGCTCCTCTCCGCGCCGCCGGACAAATTATCCACCGACGGACATGTCCGCCTCCGCCCCCTCTTCCAATCGGATCGCGCCACTTGTCCTCCGCCGCCGTCCCCGCGCCGCCGGCCCGCCCGCCCGGGCCCGGGTCTGCGCGCCGCCGCCCGAGCATCGCTGCCGCCTACCCGCCGCCGCCTTCGCACAACGCCGCCGCCCACCGCTCCGGTAACTACGCGCCGCCGCTCCCCACAGCGCTCCGGCCGCCACCTCGCCCCGCCTCCTCCGCCGCATCGCCGCCTCCTCCGCAACCGGCCACCGCCACCGCGCCGCGCTCCGCCGCACCGCCGCCTCCCATGCGCCGCCCTGCCATGGCCGCCGGCGACCTCGCCCTTCTCCGGCGAGCTGCCGAGCTCCGGCGACCACGCCGCCATGGCGCCCGAGCCTGCACCACTCGTCCCCGCACTGCCGACCTCCGGATCCGGCGTCCCAACCACTCCGGCCACCTCTCCATCGTCTTCTCCGGTGAACTCCGGCGAGATCTCGTCGGGATGGACGAGATCCACCCATCCTCCCAACCAAACGGCCGGATCCGTCCCGCACCGTGCCGTCCCGCTTCTCCTCATCCCGCGTTGACTTTTCGCGGAGGTATAATTTCTTCTAAGTCCCCGAAATTCCCAGATCCATATGCCCTTATTCATCGTGCCGTAACTTTGCATCCGTAGCTCCGATTCATGCATATAGCATATCAAAATGTTCGTCTCGGAGAGTACATTATTTCATCTCATTGCATCATTTTCATTTGAGTTCATCTTGATGCCCGAAATGCTGTTAGAAGAGTGCTACTTGAGATAATTGTCAGATCTGCTGCTCCATATAGCTATTTGTCATTTTTGCCATGATTATTGTGTGCATGATATGCCCTGATGCTCTACATATGTTTTGTTAAGGGTTTTGCCATCTTTCCAGAGGTGCAACCCATGTATTTTTGTTATGTGTGTGGTGACTAGCACAAGCTTGCAAAGTAAGACACTTGGTAATTCTGATTTCAGGGACTTAGCATTTCCACTAAGTCCTTGACCTGTTTATCTCATGTTGCCATATGTTCATGTCTTTTTCTAGTGATCTGTGCCTCTTTTGAGGATGATCAATAAGGATGTTTTGTTAATCTTGTAGTGCTCTATCCATCCATGTCTTTGTTTGCAATTATGGAGCACCCTAGCTTGAGTCAATCGAGCTCTACTTTTGCTATTTCGTGAATCTGGGCAGATTGTCTACTTGTTAGCGATTTTGCCGAGGATGTTGTAGTTGCTCCATGCATTGCTATGTTGTTGTTCTTGCCATGTCTAGCTTGTATAATGTGTATTCTTGATGGGTGTATGCTTAGCTTGTCATGACTTGCTCTGTAGTGAGTGCATCGAGCTCGTAAACATGCCTACTTGATATCTGTTTTCAGCATGCTCCAGTTTTCACTAAGTCTGAGAACTGATTATGTTTTTGCCATGTTCACATGCTTGCAATTGTATTTTCTGATCCTTTTGGCTCAAGGTCACTAAGGGACTTTTGTTAAGCTCTTTGAGTAGCTCCATGACATGCTTTACTTTGCCATGTTCAGGTCCGTTAGCATGTAGTTTGGTTGCTCCGAAGAGTGCTATCTGATCTGGAATTCCAGACAAGTGTTAATTTCACAAAGTCTGAAATCTGTTTACCAATTGCACTTTTTCCATGCTTGTTTGAGCCTGTTAATGGATCAATTAGCCGTAGCTCAGTGTTCATATTTTGTTAAGCATCACGTATGGATTCCTGCCATGTATTTTGATGCCATGTTTGGGTGCTGTAGCATGTTTAGCTTGTTATATTTAGATGGCTACTTGCTGTAAATCGCAGACCGTGGTCATATTTGAATTGCTTGCCATTTCCAAACCGTAACTCCGATTCCGGTGATCTTTATATCGTTTTCAAGCGATTTCATCTCACCTTTCCAGTGGCACACTTGGATTTCCATGTTGAGGCCAGGTTCATGCATTCCTTGTCAAATCATGCATATGCATCGCATACCGCATCCCGCATATCATCCCATGTTCATGTGTTGTTGGTTTACTATGTTGTGTGCTTCTTTTCCGGTGTTTGCCTCTTCGGGTTGGTTCCGTTAACGTCGCGTTGTGAGGAACCGTTCGTCTACGTTCCGTTTGTCTTCTTCATGGACTCGTTCTTCTTCCTTGCGGGATTTCAGGCAAGATGACCATACCCTCGAAATCACTTCTATCTTTGCTTGCTAGTTGCTCGCTCTTTTGCTATGCCTATGCTGTGATACCTACCACTTGCTTATCATGCCTCCCATATTGTTAAACCAAGCCTCTAACCCACCTTGTCCTAGCAAACCGTTGTTTGGCTATGTTACCGCTTTGCTCAGCCCCTCTTATAGCGTTGTTAGTTGCAGGTGAAGATTGAAGTTTTGTTCCTTGTTGGAACATGGAGATCGTTCCTTGTTGGAACATGTTTACTTGTTGGGATATCACTATATATCTTATTTAATTAATGCATCTATATACTTGGTAGAGGGTGCAAGGCTCGGCCTTATGCCTGGTGTTTTGTTCCACTCTTGCCGCCCTAGTTTCCGTAATATCGGTGTTATGTTCCCGGATTTTGCGTTCCTTACGCGGTTGGGTTATAATGGGAACCCCTTGACAGTTCGCTTTAAATAAAACTCCTCCAGCAAGGCCCAACCTTGGTTTTACCATTCGCCACCTAGCCTTTTTCCCTTGGGAGTCGCGCATCCCGAGGGTCATCTTTATTTTACCCCCCCGGGCCAGTGCTTGTCTAAGCGTTGGTCCAAACTAGAGCCACTTGCGGCGCCACCTCGGGGAAACTTGAGGGCTGGTTTTAGTTGTACGTAGTGTTCATCCGGTGTTGCCCTGAGAACGAGATATGTGCAGCTCCTATCAGGATGTCGGCGCATCGGGCGGTCTTGCTGGACTTGTTTTACCATTGTCGAGGATGTCTTGAAGAACCGGGATACCGAGCCTGATCGGAATGTCTCGGGAGGAGGTCTATTCCTCCGTTGACCGTGAGAGCTTGTCATGGGCTAAGTTGGGACACCCCTGCAGGGTTTTGAACTTTCGAAAGCCGTGCCCGCGGTTATGGGCAGATGGGAATTTTTTAATGTCCGGTTGTAGATAACTTGAACCTTAACTTAAATAAAATGAATCAACAGTGTGTGTTACCGTGATGGTCTCTTTCCGGCGGAGTCCGGGAAGTGAACACGGTGTTGGAGTTATGCTTGACGTAGGTTGCTATAGGATCACTTCTTGATCATACTTTTATCGACCGTGCTTTGCCTACTCTTCTCGCTCTCATTTGCGTATGTTTAGCCACCATACATGCTAGTCGCTTGCTGCAGCTCCACCTCATACCTTTACCTTACCCATAAGCTTAAATAGTCTTGATCGCGAGGGTGCGAGATTGCTGAGTCCCTGTGACTCACAGATACTTCCAAAACCAGCTTGCAGGTGCCATTGAACCGTGCAGATGCTGCAACCAAGCTCAAGGAGGAGCTCGATGAAGATCGTGTTTGTTATGTTGTTTCCGTTTCCAGTTGATCAGTAGTGGAGCCCTGTTGGGGTCGATCGGGACCGTGTCGCATTTGGGGTTCTTCTTTTATTTTGGTTCCGTAGTCGGACCTTGATTGTATCTGGATGATGTAATGCTTTATTCATGTATTTTGTGAAGTGGCGATTGTAAGCCAACTATGTATCTCTTTCCCTTATGTATTACATGGGTTGTGTGAAGATTACCTCACTTGCGACTTTGCTTTCAATGCGGTTATGCCTCTAAGTCGTGCTTGGACACGTGGGAGATATAGCCGCATCGAGGGCGTTAGCAAGTTGGTATCAGAGCCTTCCCCGACCTTAGGAGCCCCATTGCTTGATCGTTTTAGCGGCCGAGTTGAGTCTAGAAAAATGTTTTGAGTCATTTAGGAATTATATATCGGAGATTTTAGGAATTCTTTTTACTTCCCAGCCTCCTCATCGCTCTGGTAAGGCATCCTGACGTAGAGTTTTGACTCTTCTCTTCTAAAATTTCACTAAATTTTTTTTAGGATCACGCGGGTATCTTGGAATCGTTCCGATGGTTTTGTGACGAGAACATTATCTTGGTGCCTCCTGTCAGGGGTTTTGTGGACGTGTCCCGGGGAGTTGAGCTCTGAGGTGTTGTCGTCATAATTTTATCGTTGCAGTTCTGGAATACCTGAGTTTAGTACGCCGACATCGAAAATCTCTTTTATGCAGTTCGTTGGTGAGATAACCTCGACGCCACCCAGTACTGGGGCGGGAGTTCGGGAGTATCGCCATAACTCGTATAACGGATGCTTTTCGAAGGTTGAGGTAGATGATTTCCGAAGGTTTCTTGGTTATGTGTTGAAGGATGGATACAGCTGGATGTAGGATTTGGTAGTTTGGGTGAGATATTATGCTTCCCCTGTATCCCCAACACCTGATTGCATAACCGGAAAGGTTCGGGAGTTTCATAGGTGGGAAATCAAGTAGCTCTTAGGATATCTTTCCGACAGATGTATGATATGAAATTGGGGTTCGACGTCTAGTGGTCCGCCTATTCACGGTTGGTTTTATAGTGGTCTCGTTGTGTCTTAAAGATTCCTTGGCTATGCCGACTCGGGGACGCTTCGTATTTCATGTGCACTGCCATGTACATGATGGTGCTGTACGATCGAGCCTGTGTAGGCCCCACCACGAAAATTTCGGATGAAATCTCTATCATATGTTTGTTCCAGTTTATTCTGCAAGACAATCCTTTGTTTTGTTTTGAGTTGTGGTATTCGAGTTGCTTCGAAGTCAAGTGTTGATTCCATACCTTTCCTAAACGGTGCTCTCATACTCCGATGTGAATACAAATCCTTCATGATAATCGAGAGTGTCATGTCAATCCTTTCCAACCGGCGTGTTTCTCTTCAAGTGGATCCGATCATTTCAATTTCCGCAAGATCAATTATCACTTCTTCTCAACGGTGTTTGTTTCATCTGTCTCCAAGTTGCCTTTGTTTTTCCCGCCCACCCACCCTTTTTCCTCAAGGACTCAAATGTCTTAATCAAGTATCCTTTTATTCTTGTGAAGTCTCTTCTTTCTGTCCTTTCAATGTTCTTACCCGGTGTTTCTCATGAAGATTCTAACGGAGCTTCAAGTTCGTCATTCCTCATTTTTTTTTCTTCTCTGGTGGTTTCAAGTCAAGCTTTATTGATTATATCCTTTCCTCGTTTCAATGCCTTCTTATGCCGGTGCACCTTATATTCAGTCATTTCATGCTCGTTATTCTATTGTTCCGGAGTGCTCAAGATATCTCGAAGATTCGTGTTTTCCACTCTGCTTTCGTAATCCTTTCAAGCTCTTTCGAGGTTGTTATCTCATTCAAGCTATTTTATTCAACCAGTGCTATATCCTTTGTTAAGTAATCATATCAACGGTGTTTTCTTTCGAGTGGGCCCTAACCCACAGGTCTATTCCCAGGATCTTACCTGACTCTTCTTATTTCCCGGAGATGTCCTCAAATTTCTTGTCAAAGTTTGACATAAGAATGAATGATCATCAGTCTAATGTATTTCTCCAAGATCTTTCAAATTCTTTTCATCGTTGGCTCAACCTCTTCGTTTTGATTCTTCCGGAGTGTCTAAATAATTATTGGTGGTGTTTCTCGTTTCCATTCTAAGATTCGAAGACCGAAGAAGAGTTTCTCTGTAATCTTGCTCTTTTCTCTTCAAGATTCGTGATTCTAGTTTGTTGCCATCCTCTCGTAATTGTCTTGATCGTGAGAATTCTTTTCACCTATCCGGAGCTATTCAAGATTCTTTTCAGTTTGATTATCCGGAGGCCATCATTTCGGGATTATTCATTCTCAGCTTTCAGCTATCATTCTCCAATTTTACCGGTGTTTCGCTCAAGTGATCTTTAATCGGCTCGTGATCTCTTCGTTCTCTTTTATGTAAATTTTCCTCAAGTATCTTCATTTGTTCTCTAATTCTTCCCGGTGCTTCTTTATTTTTCTTCTTCATTCATTTTCAATTCTTACGGTGGTTCGTTCAAGATTTCTCTTCCTTATCAATTTATTCGTTGTTTCTATTCTACCGGTGGGTCGTTCAAGATCTTCTCAAGTTATCGATATCTATTTTAATCCTGTCTACGAGAATAAGTAGTATGTCAAGTCCATTGATTGTCATCAATTTAATTGGTGAAGGATAAGCATAATGTAATTATTATTCTTGTTTCATCAAGTTTATTCAATTTCTTTTCCGGAGTGGTTCATCGTATCACATTCTCAGTTCGAGATGCTTATCTTTTCTTTTCTGGAGTTCCATGTTTTCCGCATTATATCATCACGAAGATCCATCTAAATCATTGCAAGGATTCACCTTGTTTTTTCAATTTCTCCTTCTTTTTATCCTTTTGTTACCGGAGTTCTTCACGGAGATTCCACATGATGGTTCATCTATGATTTAATTCATTCTCAAAGTGTTCATCAAGATTTTTTTCAGAGGAACTCAAGTATTCTTTATCTTGCATTTTAAAGTGCAATGCTTTCAACCGTATCATTGGAGGTAGTATTATGTCATTCTTGATAATTTGAATTCATGTTTCATGTTTCACATGTTGTCATGAATGAGATATTTTAAATCCATCAATCTCTTCATTGGTATTATCTTGGGTTATATTTCACCAAAAGCCTTCCCTAAGGATGGTTGCTAAGTATGGTGCAAATAAATGATCCAAGTTATTCTTTATCCTCCCGGTGAAATACGTTCTCGTCTCCTTGGTCATACCAATCCAATTCTTTTCTCGTGAGTGGCAGGTTGTCACCTCATAATTTGAGATGTATTCCACCAGACCATATCAAGGTTATTCTTTTCGTTGTTGGTTTTCCCAACAATTCCGTTCGACCCTTCTCTTCAAGATGCTTTCAAGCTCATTTGAGGTAGAAGATGGTGTTTTATTCTTCGTTCTTTTGTTTCCGACAGTCCAACTTCTGTTCTTTTGTTCCGGAGGCATTGTGATATTGTTTCTTCAACCATCATCTCGTTTTAGCAAAGATCATGTTCTTTCATTTGCTTATCCATTTATCCGGAGTGTCGTGTCCTCTGCTCTAGTTCTTTTCATCTTATCAAGCCTTGCATCTCTTTTCAACCGGACTGCTGCCCGAATTTGCTCTTACTTGTTCCTCTTTCTTAATGGAGTGCTTTCAACTTTGTTCATCTCCGTTGTATTATTCTCCCGGAGTGGCTTAACCTCTTCAAGGTTCGTGGTTTCACTCGTTTGTCAATGAAGCAACTTAGTTTTACCTCTTCTCTTTCTTTTCCGTTGTCCCTCCGGTGCCATTCTAGATCTCGGGACGAGATCTTCTCGTAGTGGTGGAGTGTTGTAACGCCCCGAGACTGATGTGCCAGGTGTCTTCCTGTTATTCGCTGTTGTTGCGTTGTCGTTGCTTGCATGTCATGCATTGCATATCATGTCATCATGTGCATTTCATTTGCATACATGTTCGTCTCATGCATCCGAGCATTTTTCCCGTTGTCCGTTTTGCAATCCAGCGCTTCGTTCTCCTCCGGTGGTCATTTCTACCTTTCTTTCGTGTGTGGGGATTAAACATTTCCGGATTGGACCGAGACTTGCCAAGCGGCCTTGGTTTACTACCGGTAGACCGCCTGTCAAGTTTCGTGCCATTTGGACTTCGTTTGATACTCCAACGGTTAACCAAGGGACCGAGAAGGCCTCGTGTGTGTTGCAGCCCAACACCCTTCCAAAGTGACCCAAAACTCACCTAAACCCTCTCCATCATCTAGAGCATTCGATCACGATCGCGTGGCCGAAAACCGCACCTCATTTGGACTCTCCTAGCTCCCTCTACCTATATAAACACCTCCCCCTCCGAAAATTCGCGAATGAACCCTAGATCCGCTCCTCTCCGCGCCGCCGGACAAATTATCCACCGACGGACATGTCCGCCTCCGCCCCCTCGTCCAATCGGATCGCGCCACTTGTCCTCCGCCGCCGTCCCCGCGCCGCCGGCCCGCCCGCCCGGGCCCGGGTCTGCGCGCCGCCGCCCGAGCATCGCCGCCGCCTAGCCGCCGCCGCCTTCGCACAGCGCCGCCGCCCGCCGCTCCGGCAACTGCGCGTCGCCGCTCCCTGCAGTGCTCTGGCCGCCATCTCGCCCTGCCTCCTCTGCCGCATCGCCGCCTCCTCCGCAACCGGCCACCGCCACCACGCCGCGCTCCGCCGCCTCCCGCTGCCTCCCGTGCGCCGCCCTGCCATGGCCGCTGGCGACCTCGCCCTTCTCCGGCGAGCTGCCGAGCTCCGGCGACCACGCCGCCCGAGCCCGTGCCACTCGTCCCCGCACTGCCGACCTCCGGATCCGACGTCCCAACCACTCCGGCCACCTCTCCGTCGTCTTCTCCAGCGAACTCCGGCGAGATCTCGTCGGGATGGACGAGATCCACCCATCCTCCCAACCAAACGGCCGGATCCGTCCCGCACCGTGTCGTCCCGCTTCTCCTCATCCCGCGTTGACTTTTCGCGGAGGTATAATTTCTTCTAAGTCCCCGAAATTCCCAGATCCATATGCCCTTGTTCATCGTGCCGTAACTTTGCATCCGTAGCTCCGATTCATGCATATAGCATATCAAAATGTTCGCCTCAGAGAGTACATTATTTCATCTCATTGCATCATTTTCATTTGAGTTCATATTGATGCCCGAAATGCTGTTAGAAGAGTGCTACTTGAGATAATTGTCAGATCTGCTGCTCCATATAGCTATTTGTCATTTTTGCCATGATTATTGTGTGCATGATATGCCCTGATGCTCTACATATGTTTTGTTAAGGGTTTTGCCATCTTTCCAGAGGTGCAACCCATGTATTTTTGTGATGTGTGTGGTGACTAGCACAAGCTTGCAAAGTGAGACACTTGGTAATTCTGATTTCAGGGACTTAGCATTTCCACTAAGTCCTTGACCTATTTATCTCATGTTGCCATATGTTCATGTCGTTTCCTAGTGACCCATGCCTCTTTTGAGGATGATCAGTAAGGATGTTTTGTTAATCTTGTAGTGCTCTATCCATTCATGTCTTTGTTTGCAATTATGGAGTAACCTAGCTTGAGTCAATCGAGCTCTACTGTTGCTATTTTGTGAATCTGGGCAGATTGTCTACTTGTTAGCGATTTTGCCGAGGATGTTGTAGTTGTTCCGTGCATGCTATGTTGTTGTTCTTTCCATGTCTAGCTTTTATAATGTGTATTCTTGATGGGTGTATGATTAGCTTGGCATGACTTGCTCTGTAGTGAGTGCATCGAGCTCGTAAACATGCCTACTTGATATCTGTTTTCAGCATGACTTGTCTGAGAACTGATTATGTTTTTGCCATGTTCACATGCTTGCAATTGTATTTTCTGATCCCTTTTGGCTCAAGGTCACTAAGGGATTTTTGTTAAGCTCTTTGAGTAGCTCCATGCCATGCTTTACTTTGCCATGTTCAGGTCCGGTAGCGTGTAGTTTGGTTGCTCCGAAGAGTGCTATCTGATCTGGAATTCCAGACAAGTGTTAATTTCACAAAGTCTGAAATCTGTTTACCAATTGCACTTTTGCCATGCTTGTTTGAACCTGTTAATGGATGAATTAGCCGTAGCTCAGTGTTCATCTTTTGTTAAGCATCACGTATGGATTCCTGCCATGTATTTTGATGCCATGTTTGGGTGTTGTAGCATGTTTAGCTTGTTGCATTTAGATGGCTACTTACCGTAAATCGCAGACCGTGGTCATATTTGAATTGCTTGCCATTTCCAAACTGTAACTCCGATTCTGGTGATCTTTATATTGTTTTCAAGCGATTTCATCTCACCTTTCCAGTGGCACACTTGGATTTCCAAGTTGAGGCCAGGATCATGCATTCCTTGTCAAATCATGCATATGCATCGCATACCGCATCCCGCATATCATCCCATGTTCATGTGTTGTTTGTTTACTATGTTGTGTGCTTCTTTTCCAGTGTTTGCTTCTTCGGGTTGGCTCTGTTAACGTCGCGTTGTGAGGACCCGTTCATCTACGTTCCGTTTGTCTTCTTCATGGACTCGTTCTTCTTCCTTGCGGGATTTCAGGCAAGATGACCATACCCTCGAAATCACTTCTATCTTTGCTTGCTAGTTGCTCGCTCTTTTGCTATGCCTATGCTGCGATACCTACCACTTGCTTATCATGCCTCCCATATTGTTAAACCAAGCCTCTAACCCACCTTGTCCTAGCAAACCGTTGTTTGGCTATGTTACCGCTTTGCTCAGCCCCTCTTATAGCGTTGTTAGTTGCAGGTGAAGATTGAAGTTTTGTTCCTTGTTGGAACATGGAGATCGTTCCTTGTTGGAACATGTTTACTTGTTGGGATATCACTATATATCTTATTTAATTAATGCATATATATACTTGGTAGAGGGTGGAAGGCTCGGCCTTATGCCTGGTGTTTTGTTCCACTCTTGCCGCCCTAGTTTCCGTCATATCGGTGTTATGTTCCCGGATTTTGCGTTCCTTATGCGGTTGGGTTATAATGGGAACCCCTTGACAGTTCGCTTTGAATAAAACTCCTCCAGCAAGGCCCAACCTTGGTTTTAGCATTCGCCACCTAGCCTTTTTCCCTTGGGAGTCGCGCATCCCGAGGGTCATCTTTATTTTACCCCCCCGGGCCAGTGCTTGTCTAAGTGTTGGTCCAAACTAGAGCCACTTGCGGTGCCACCTCGGGGAAACTTGAGGGCTGGTTTTAGTTGTACGTAGTGTTCATCCGGTGTTGCCCTGAGAACGAGATATGTGCAGCTCCTATCAGGATGTCGGCGCATCGGGCGGTCTTGCTAGACTTGTTTTACCATTGTCAAGGATGTCTTGAAGAACCGGGATACCGAGCCTGATTGGAATGTCTCGGGAGGAGGTCTATTCCTTCGTTGACCGTGAGAGCTTGTCATGGGCTAAGTTGGGACACCCCTGCAGGGTTTTGAACTTTCGAAAGCCGTGCCCGCGGTTATGGGCAGATGGGAATTTGTTAATGTCCAGTTGTAGATAACTTGAACCTTAACTTAAATAAAATGAATCAACAGTGTGTGTTACCGTGATGGTCTCTTTCCGGCGGAGTCCGGGAAGTGAACACGGTGTTGGAGTTATGCTTGACGTAGGTTGCTATAGGATCACTTCTTGATCATACTTTTATCGACCGTGCTTTGCCTACTCTTCTCGCTCTCATTTGCGTATTTTTAGCCACCATACATGCTAGTCGCTTGCTGCAGCTCCACCTCATACCTTTACCTTACCCATAAGCTTAAATAGTCTTGATCGCGAGGGTGCGAGATTGCTGAGTCCCCGTGACTCACAGATACTTCCAAAACCAGCTTGCAGGTGCCGTTGAACCATGCAGATGACGCAACCAAGCTCAAGGAGGAGCTCGATGAAGATCTTGTTCGTTATGTTGTTTCCGTTTCCAGTTGATTGGTAGTGGAGCCCTGTTGGGGTCGATCGGGACCGTGTCGCATTTGGGGTTCTTCTTTTATTTTGGTTCCATAGTCGGACCTTGATTGTATCTGGATGATGTAATGCTTTATTCATGTATTGTGTGAAGTGGCGATTGTAAGCCAACTATGTATCTCTTTCCCTTATGTATTACATGGGTTGTGTGAAGATTACCTCACTTGCGACTTTGCTTTCAATGCGGTTATGCCTCTAAGTCGTGCTTCGACACGTGGGAGATATAGCCGCATCGAGGGCGTTACACTACCTCTTAAGCATGCGTTGGTTTTCCCTTGAAGAGGAAAAGGTGATGCAGCAAAGTAGCGTAAGTATCTCCCTCAGTTTTTGAGAACCAAGCTATCAATGCAGTAGGAGATTACACGCAAGTCGCCAAGCACCTGCACAAACAAACAAGAACCTCCCAACCAACGCGATAAAGGGGTTGTCAATCCCTTCACGATCACTTACGAAAGTGAGATCTGATAGAGATAATAAGATAAATATTTTTGGTATTTTTATGATATAGATTGGAAAGTAAAGATTGCAAAATAAACGGCGCCAGAAATAGCTAGTTGACGGGAGATTAATATGATGGAAAATAGACCCGGGGGCCATAGGTTTCACTAGTGGCTTCTCTCAAGATAGCAAATTCTACGGTGGGTGAACAAATTACTATCGAGAAATTGATAGAAAAGCGCATAGTTATGAGAATATCTAGGCATGATCATGTATATATGCATCACATGCACGACAAGTTGACCGAAACGATTCTGCATCTACTACTATTACTCCACACATCGACCGATATCTAGCATGCATCTAGAGTATTAAGTTCATAAGAACAGAGTAACGCATTAGGCAAGATGACATGATGTAGAGGGATAAACTCAAGCAATATGATATAAACCCCATCTTTTTATCCTCGATGGCGACAATACAATACATGCCTTGCTGCCCCCGTTGTCACTGGGAAAGGACACCACAAGATTGAACCCAAAGATAAGCACTTCTCCCATTGCAAGAAAGATCAATCTAGTAGGCCAAACCAAACTGATAGTTCGAAGACACCTGCAAAGATATTAAATCATGCATAAAAGAATTAAGAGAAGAATCAAATATTGTTCATAGATAATCTCCCGTCAACTAGCTATTTTGGCGCCGTTTATTTTGCAATATTTACTTTCCAATCTATATCATAAAAATACCAAAAATATTTATCTTATTATCTCTATCAGATCTC
This sequence comes from Triticum urartu, assembly GCF_056163025.1. NCBI lineage: Eukaryota > Viridiplantae > Streptophyta > Magnoliopsida > Poales > Poaceae > Triticum > Triticum urartu. The sequence goes on from NC_141873.1 coordinate 123,400,635, forward strand.
ACTTTCGTAAGTGACCGTGAAGGGATTGACAACCCCTTTATTGTCTTGGTTGCGAGGTTCTTGTATGTTTGTGCAGGTACGAGGGACTTGCGTGCTATCTCCTACTGGATTGATACCTTGGTTCTCAAAAACTGAGGAAAATACTTACGCTACTTTGCTGCATCACCCTTTCCTCTTCAAGGGAAAACCAACGCATGCTCGAGAGGTAGCAAGAAGGATTTCTGGCGCCGTTGCCAGGGAGATCTACGCACAAGTCAAGACATACCAAGTACCCATCACAAACTCTTATCCCTCGCATTACATTATTTGCCATTTGCCTCTTGTTTTCCTCTCCCCCACTTCACCTTTGCCGTTTTATTCGCCCTCTTTTCCATTCGCCTCTTTTCCGTCCGCCCTTTTCCTTGCTTCTTGTCTGTCCGTGTGTTAGATCGTTGGTTTTCTATTATGGCTAGCTCTTCTATCATCATTAGTACTCCGGATCATGAAGTTCTTAATTTTAAACAAAGGGAGGGAGAAAATTTAAAAGATGCTTGGTATAGAATTTGCAATGCTCAGAATAGATCCACTAGGAAGCAATCCACTTCCGTTCTTCTTCGCAATTTTTATATAGGCATCACCCCTTGGAATAGATATATTCTTGATACCATAACCGGAGGGAATTTCTTGGGTAGCCATACTTTTGATTCTTATAACACTATGATATATTTGTTTGGGCTTGGTTAATGGAACTATTTTAACTTTGGAACATGTGATGCAAAGGCTTGAAATTATTGAAAATAAAGTTGCCACTGTAGTGTTGATTGAGAATTTGGATATAAAGATCCACAACCAGATTATCCAATATGGATCTAAGGTAGGAGTTACTCTGAATTTTTTTAAAGAAAAAGAACCAATAGTCAACGAAAAGATAGATCAAGATTCCACAAGAATTGATAAACTTGAGGATATTATTACCAACTTAGGGTCTGCCTTTTCTTCCGTGAAAAATACTCCAAATCCTCCTACTACTATGAAGGAAATATGCCCTGGAGGCAATAATAAAGTAATTATTTATTTCCTTATATCATGATAAATGTTTATTATTCATGCTAGAATTGTATTAACCGGAAACATAATACTTCTGTGAATATATAAACAAACAGAGTGTCACTAGTATGCCTCTACTTGACTAGCTCGTTGATCAAAGATGGTTATGTTTCCTAACCATTGACATGAGTTGTCATTTGATTAATGGGATCACATCATTAGGAGAATTTTGTGATTGACTTGAACGATTCCGTTAGCTTAGCACACGACCGTTTAGTATTCTACTATTGCTTTCTTCATGACTTATACATGTTCCTATGACTATGAGATTATGCAACTCCCGTTTACCAGAGGAACACTTTGTGTGCTACCAAACGTCACAACGTAACCGGGTGATTATAAAGGTGCTCTACAGGTGTCTCCGAAGGTACTTGTTGGGTTGGCATATTTCAAGATTAGGATTTGTCACTCCGATTTTCGGAGAGGTATCTCTGGGCCCACTCGGTAATACACATCACAATAAGCCTTGCAAGCATTGCAACTAATGAGTTAGTTGCGGGATGATGTATTACAGAATGAGTAAAGAGACTTGCCGGTAACGAGAATGAACTAGGTATTGAGATACCGACGATCGAATCTCGGGCAAGTAACATACCGATGACAAAGGGAACACTGTATGTTGTTATGCGGTTTGACCGATAAAGATCTTCGTAGAATATGTAGGAGAAAATATGAGCATCTAGGTTCCGCTATTGGTTATTGACCGGAGACGTGTCTCGATCATGTCTACATAGTTCTCGAACCCGAAGGGTCCGCACGCTTAAAGTTCGATGACGGTTATATTATGAGTTTATGTGTTTTGATGTACCGAAGGAAGTTCAGAGTCCCGGAAGAGATCACGGACATGACAAGGAGTCTCGAAATAGTCGAGACATAAAGATTGATATATTGGAAGCCTATATTTGTGTAACATCCCAAATTTTCAATTTGGAATGTTATACAATAGATCATCACTGCATATCATATTCATTTGCATTTTGGGATGATCCTAGAAATTCTACGCAACTCAAGGACCCTCGAAGAGAGTTGGGGATTACATTATTTTCATATTTGAGTTTTCTCAAATTTTGAAAATAGGATCATTTGATTTTATTTATTTTATCTTCAATTATTTCTATTATCAAAATATGAGAGAGGGAATAAAATGACTTTCCCAAAATAAAGAAATATTGAGGATTCAAAAAATAAATCAAATAAGGCTTTATTCTGGAGTTTTTCGTGGTTTTATTTGAATTTAGGAAAAATTGCATGTTTTCAAAAATTGCATTTAGGGCCAAGAAAATGTTCATCCTGTTCTAAATATTTTATTTAGACGGTGAAATTTTGTTTTGGCAATTTTAGATTTTTTATCTATTTTTCTAGAATTTTTCTTAGTTTCGGCGAAATTGTTTTTTTTAAAACCCGCGCCCGACTGGGCCAAAGGCCCAGCCGAGCCAGGCCGGCCCGCCAGGCCACCGCCTCCCTTGCCGAGCTGCCGCCGGACTCGGGAAGACCGAGCCGGGCACGCACGCGCCGCCGACCCGCTCCCCAAGCAAGGCCGCCCCCCTCTCTTAAATAGCCACCCCGGGCCCCCCCTGGAAGCCCCGAGTTGCCACCCGCCGCGGCCCACGCAGCCCCGCCGCCCCGCCGCTGCTGCCGTCGCACGCCGCCTACGCCACGCCGCACGCCGTCTCCCTGCTGCCGCCACCCCGCCGCCGCTGCCGCCCACCGGAAGCCCCGCCGGACCGAGTCAAGGTAGCCGCCCCGCCGCCCGGTTTTCTGAGAAAACCCAATTTGTTTTTTTAGAAAACCCTAGTTTTCATTTTTTTTAAATAGATTGGTTTTTTCCGGTTTATTTATTTAGCGAGCGTTCGCTCGTCCGTTCGTTTTAACGAACATGTTCATCGTTTAGTTCCAGAAAACGAACGTTCGTTCATTCGTTATTCTGTTCGTCGTTTTTCTTTTTCTCGGATTATTCCACGATTATTTCTGATCGCGATTTCTCATCTGATTTTCGTTCTAGTTTAACTTTTCGCTCGTTTATCGGAATCAGGCGATTCAAGCGCCTGGAGTTTCGTCTCAAAACCCTGTTTTCCGTTTAACCAACTCAAACAAGTTTTTGCCTCAGTAAAATTTGACCTATATTCAGATTAGTAAATGAAGCTTGTTTCGTTGCCGTTTGTCTTTCGTTGGTTTGTTTGATTTGATTCTTTTTGCCAACCGGAGTTCTTAAGTTGAACTATCTGGTTATATCTCTTATTTGAGTTTTTATCTGTGCATTTGATGAGTACTTATTGTATGCTTGTTTGTTTGTGATAGAGTACCCGGAGTGCGCCGCTTGCTACTTCGAATCGCTAGGTTTCACGGATCATCAGCAAGGCAAGTAACACTTTGATCATACTTCCTATTACCCAGTTTTATTGCATTAGATCAATCCTCACACATTGCATGATTAGGATCTAATTAAATTGTGGGTTCGGGAAGTAGATGAGGTACTACCTATTACCTGTTTATTATCAAACCTTTGGGAGTTACCTCTACGTTTGCTTATTATGCCATGCTATGCTAGTAGACGTGGACTGGGTGAGTGTATCCATGACAGATGTGAGATTGTTAAAGTAATGGTTTATCTAAGGTGGCAACTTAAACACACATCTGGGTGGCTTGAGGCACCTGGGTATTCCAACGATTGCCTGTTTTTCTTTTGGACCGCCACCCAGGCTCAAAGGGATCACGAGATTATTCATACTAGAAACTTCCGTGTGCAGCCACAAGCTACTATGGGCTCTAGCATAGTTGACTAAGTCGTGCGAACTCTTACAGTGGTAGACTAGCAGATGTAGGGGATGCAGGTTGGTACGGTCTACCCGTTCGTAAGGTGCAAGCGCTTCTGAAAGACTATGTCTTGGTCATCCGTTTCTCAAACATCAGGTAGTGTAAGAATCCCAACGGAGGAGATCGAGTCTTGTGGGGAAAAGTGCGCAAACCTCTGCAGAGTGTATAAACTAATCGTGGTTAGCCGTGTCCCCGGTTATGGACGTTTTGAATATCTAGTACTTGGATTATCATGTGAATCTCATCATGTTGCTCTAATTAATTTTGTTGGGTTTTAATGATGATGCTTAATTGGGATTGAGAGGGTGTCTACACTCTCAATGTTTAACAACTACCATGATAGTTAAATAAAATGTATTCCTTTGCAGTAGGGAAAAATTGGCTTTACGCAAAACCGTAACCATAGAGCTTTCCACCAGCCAAATATGCATGTAGTATAGCCTTATTCTTTCATTGCTATCTATGTGTTACATTGCCAGCATATTCCATGTGCCGACCCGTTTCGGGCTGCAACGTTCATGTTGCAGACTTTTCAGACGACGAGTAAGGTGCTTTTAGGTCGTGGTTCTATACTCAGTGATGCCGTTGGAGTTGATGGACTCACTTATCTTCCAAGTCTTCCGCTATTATCGTTATTAGATGGCCTTAAGCCATATTTATTGTAATAAGTTCTCTTTTGAGACACTCGATGTAATAAGTGTGTGATTGCTACTCTGTTATAAATCCTTCAAGTACTGTGTTGTGTCAGCATTACTGATCCAGGGATGACATCGGAGCACAGAGATTGGACCGTTTGAGGTCTGGTCGCTACAAGATGGTATCAGAGCACACGATGATTGTAGGACACGACCACTAAGCTAAAGCCCTAGATCACTACTCACGCTTCCCATTCCGTCTCCTCATCTTTTCTACTCTTTTAGGATGGGGGATGCAAAGAACAAGTTCACCCAGCCGGATGAAGATACACCCTTTGGACGTCACCTGAAGGAAGTCACTAAGTACCTGAACATCGGAGTACCAAGCTTCACCGGAACCTACAACGCCACTTTACCTGAAGAGGAGCGCCGGATGATTCAAGTTCAAGTTCCAGAAAGGACGTTCATGCCAGCCACCGAGCCCATAGAGTTTTCCTTTGATGCACCGACGTGGAGTCTAGGAAGGAGCATGGCAGCTCACATCGCCATGGGACGTATTGGAGAAGTTTACCGCAATGATCTCAAGGATACTATCTACCAGATTTGTGGGCGTCGAGATGAGCACTGGGAGATGATCAGCACCAACAAGGATAGATCAATTGCAACTTTTATCCAGGAGTTGAACCAGCACATTCGACGTCGGGAGAACCAGATGTGCGCCGACATGATAGATCTGAAGAAGGTGAGGACAAGAATCAAGGAACTGGAGGAAGAACTCAAGGCTACGCGTGAAGATTATGAAGAGGAAATCGAAGTACTAGTGGAGAAGAATGACGACCTGATCAAGAAGATTGGAATATTTATGGGAGACCCTACACCAGTAGAAGAAGACGAAGAACCCAAGGAGATTCGCCCTGAAGACTACATCATCAACGACGACTCCGACTCGGATCCAAATGATAGTGATGATGACTATGTTGATGAAGCTGGAGCAGATATCATGGAGTTTGCAACCAAAGAATATTTCTAGTAGACCACCCCAACAGTAGTAGTAGTCCACCATGTAAATATAGTAGTCCGAGCACTTTTGCGATAGTTAGATCGATTGTATGCCCTTGTTTGATTGATTGAATGAAGTGAATTGTTTGCTTTTGCCTCATGTGCATATGGGTAGTGTTTTCTCTCTAGACCCCCTCTATTCTTAATCTCATCTTTTCTAAACCCTCAGATGCCTCCAAGACGTAACCCCGGATTTACCTTCGCACCGGAGCTCACTTAGTTGATCCAGCAGCAGAACACATTTATGCAGTTGCTAGTCCAGAATCAGAATCAGGGGAACAAAAACAACAATCCACCACCACCACCACCTGTTGATCACTTATCCCGTTTTCTTAGGCTGAATCCGCCGGTGTTCTCTAGTAGCACCGAGCCGATAGTAGCAGATGATTGGCTCCGCAAGACAGCTAGGGAGTCGACCACGGCAGGATGGACAGATGCAGAAAAGGTGAAGTTTGCCACACATTAGCTTGAAGTACCCGCAGAATCATGGTGGGAGAATTTCACAGCCACTTTCCCTATCGACACTATCACATGGGACCAGTTTCAGCAAGCTTTCTGTACTGCCCATGTTTCAGCAGGAGCTATGGCCATGAAGAAGCGTGAGTTTCACAACTTGCACCAAGGAGGACGGACAGTTGGCCAGTATGTGGAGGACTTTAGTAAGTTAGCAAGTTATGCCCCAGATGACGTTGCTACGGATGCAGCTAAATAGGAGAAGTTTCTGGAAGGACTAAATGATGAGTTGAGCATGCAGTTGATGGTAGCAACCTTCAACAACTACCAGGAGTTGGTAGATCGTGCTCTTATGATTGAAGGGAAGCAGCAGCAAATTGAGAACCGCAAGAGGAAGTATGGACAAGGGAAGTACAATTCTGGAGCTCAGCAGAAGCCACGTTTTACCCCTAGACCAGGAGGACACTTTCAGCATACCCATGGAGGAGGTAGCTCGCATAACCATAATGGCCCCAAGAATGGTAATGGGAATGGAGGAAGCAATGGCCAGAACCGCACCAACCCATCAACCCCAGCCAAGAGAGACTTGAGCCAAGTCACTTGTTTTAAGTGCCAGAAGACCGGACATTACGCCAATGAATGTCCTGAATCCCAGAATAGAAATGGCAATGGAAGCTCTGGGAAGAAGCTGAACCCTTTCAATATGGGACAGGTGAACCACATTAACGTGGAGGAGGTTGAAGAGCAGCCGGATGCAGTAATCGGTAAGTTTTTGGTTAAGTCATTTACTGCACTCGTTCTTTTTTATACTGGTGCATCGCATTCATACATCTCAAGGGGATTTGTGGATAAGTATAAACTGCCAACCCAAGCCCTTAGGTCACCCATGTTAGTAACCTCCCCTGGAGCAGAGTAGTCTATGGTGTGATCGGTTACCATTAAGGATTGGTAACTACGTATTTCCCTCAGACCTAATAGTATTGGAATCTCAAGGATTGGATGTGATATTAGGCATGGATTGGTTATCGAAGTATGAAGGGAATATTGAATGCGCCAATAAGTCAATTTTGCTTACAACGCCAGAAGGAAGAAGGATCAAGTATGTATCCCGGCATGTGCCAAAGAGGACTCAAGTAAATTCCTTAACAGGAGTTGTGCAGGAGGAAGTACCAGTAGTAAAGGATTTCCCTGATGTATTTCCAGAGGAGTTGCCAGGCATGCCACCGGATAGAGATATTGAGTTTTTAATTGAGCTTTTGCCAGGCACAGGGCCAATATCTAAGAGACCATACAGGATGCTCGCAAAGGATTTGGAGGAGATTAAGAAGAAAATTAAAGAGTTATTGGATAAGGGTTATATTCGCCCAAGTTCTTCACCTTGGGGATCGCCGGTACTTCTAGTGGAGAAGAAGGATGGATCGTTAAGGATGGTTGTTGATTATCGAGGATTGAATGAAGTAACCATCAAGAACAAGTACCCACTACCGATGATCAATGATCTATTTGATCGATTGCAAGGAGCTAAGGTATTTTCCAAGATCGATCTGCGATCAGGATACCATCAGCTGAAGATTCGAGAAGAGGATATCAGCTTTCACCACCAGGTATGGACTGTATGAGTATACCGCTATGTCATTTGGTCTGACTAACGCACCTACATATTTTATGAACATGGTGAACAAAGTGTTTATGGAGTTTTTGGATAAGTTCGTCGTAGTGTTCATTGATGATATCCTAGTTTACTCGAAGAATGAAGAGGAGCATAAGGAGCATTTGCGTTTGGTACTTGGAAAGCTCAGAGAACATCAATATACCAAGTTTAGCAAATGTGAGTTTTGGTTGAAGGAAGTTGGATTCCCCGGACACGTTATATCTGGAGAAGGTATAGCAGTAGATCCCAGCAATGTTGACACTGTGACAAATTGGGAAGACCCAACAACAGTTGGAGAGATCCGGAGTTTTCTTGGACTCGCAGGATACTACCGGAGATTCATTGAAAATTTCTCGAAGATTGCGAAGCCTATGACGGAATTGTTGAAGAAAGATACCAAGTTCAAATGGACTGAAGAATGTGAGGCTAGTTTCCAGGAGTTGAAGAAACATTTGGTTACATCACCAGTGTTGATTTTGCCAGATCAGACCAAGGATTATGAGGTGTATTGCGACGCTTCACGTCGAGGACTTGGAGCAGTGCTTATGCAGGAAGGAAGGGTTTTTTCATATGCCTCACGACAACTTAAGCATCATGAGTTGAATTATGCCACACATAATTTGGAGTTAGCAGCCGTAGTGCATGCGTTGAAGACTTGGAGACATTTTCTCATTGGAAACCATTGTGAGGTGTACACGGATCACAAGAGTTGGAAGTACATCTTCACGCAGAAGGAGCTAAATCTCAGGCAAAGGAGATGGTTGGAGCTCATCAAGGATTATGATATGAGATTGCATTATCACCCTGGAAAGGCTAATGTAGTAGCTGACGCGTTGAGCTGTAAAAGTCATGTCAACACCTTAATGATGGGAGGTTTACCAAGAGAGTTAGCCGAAAATCTTCGTGAGCTATGTTTGGAGATACTTCCGAGAGGCTATGTAGCAGCATTGGAGATTCAGTCTACTTTGATGGATAAGATTAGAGAAGCCCAGAAGACTGACAAGGAGATTTCTTCTATTAAGGAGAAAATGAGCAAAGGAAAAGCTAAAGGATTTCGTGAGGATGAGCACGATACCCTATGGTTTGAAGACCGTGTTTATGTGCCCAATGACCCAGAGATCAGGAAGTTGATTCTGCAAGAGGCCCATGATTCACCATATTCGATTCACCCAGGAAATACCAAGATGTATCTGGATTTGAAGGATATTTTCTGGTGGACCGGAATGAAGAAGGATATCGCGGAGTATGTAGCAGTTTGTGATGTATGTCAGAGAGTAAAGGCAGAGGATCAGAAGCCAGCCGGATTGCTATAGCCATTGCCAATACCCGAATGGAAGTGTGATAAGCTAGGCATGGATTTTATTACAGGTTTTCCCAGAACTCGTCCAGGCTATGACTCGATTTGGGTAGTAGTCGATCGTTTGACAAAGGTAGCTCATTTCACCCCAGTGAAGACTACCTATACTAGTGCCAAGTTGGCAAAGATATACATGACCAGGATCGTATGTCTGCATGGAGTTCCAAGGAGCATTGTATCAGATAGAGGAACCCAGTTTACCTCAAAGTTCAGGAATCAGTTGCATGAAACTTTGGGTACCAGGCTAGAATTCAGTACAGCTTTTCATCCGCAGACAGATGGACAAACCGAGAGAGTCAATCAGATTTTGGAGGATATGCTGAGAGCTTGTGTGCTAGATTATGGATCTAGTTGGGATGACAATTTGCCAAATGCAGAGTTCTCTTACAAAAACAGTTATCAATCCAGTTTGAAGATGGCCCCTTTCGAAGCCTTGTACGGAAGGAGGTGTAGAACCCCGTTGTCATCGGATGAAGTTGGAGACCGCCAGTTGTTTGGACCGGATCTGATTAAGGAGTCTGAACAGAAGGTGAAATTGATTCACGATAGGATCAAGGTAGCCCAGTCCAGGTAGAAGAGCTATGCAGATTCTAAACGCAAGGAGACAGTTTACGAAGTCGGAGACCGAGTTTATCTTCGAGTATCTCCACTTCGAGGAGTTAAGCGCTTTGGAGTTAAGGGAAAGTTAGCGCCACGTTTTGTAGGACCATACAAAGTTTTGGAGCGTATGGGAGAAGTAGCTTATAAGTTGGAATTGCCCGAAGGATTGTCAGGAGTTCACGACGTGTTCCACGTTTCCTAGTTAAAGAAGCGCCACGTGGAGATGGCTGATATACCGCTGAGAGATACAGTGCCGCTGAAAGCGATTCAGTTGGACAGTGATTTGACCTATTAGGAGAAACCAGTTAAGATTCTTGAGTATGTCAGCCGACTAACCCGCAGCAAGGTTATCAAGTTTTGCAAAGTTCAGTGGAGCCACCACAGAGAGGATAAAGCCACCTGGGAGCGAGAGGAAGATTTGCTGAAGGACCACCCTCACCTATTTTCTAGCCAACCCGAATCTCGAGGGCAAGATTCATCTTAAGGGGGGTAGGTTTGTAACATCCCAAATTTTCAATTTGGAATGTTATACAATAGATCATCACTGCATATCATATTTATTTGCATTTTGGGTTGATCCTAGAAATTCTACGCAACTCAAGGACCCTCGGAGAGAGTTGGGGATTTCGTTATTTTCATATTTGAGTTTTCTCAAATTTTGAAAATAGGATCATTTGATTTTATTTATTTTATCTTCAATTATTTCTATTATCAAAATATGAGAGAGGGAATAAAATGACTTTACCAAAATAAAGAAATATTGTGGATTTAATAAAAAATGAAATAAGGTTTTATTCTGGAGTTTTTCATGGTTTTATTTGAATTTAGGAAAAATTGCATGTTTCAAAAATTGCATTTAGGGCCAAGAAAATGTTCATCCTGTTCTAAATATTTTATTTAGACGGTGAAAATTTGTTTTGGCAATTTTAGATTTTTATCTATTTTTCTAGAATTTTCTTAGTTTCGGTAAAATTGTTTAAAAAAACCCGTGCCCGACTGGGCCAAAGGCCCAGCCGAGCCAGGCCGGCCCGCCAGGCCACCGCCTCCCTCGCCGAGCTCCCGCCGGACTCGGGAAGACCGAGCCGGGCACGCACACGCCGCCGACCCCCTCCCCAAGCTAGGCCGCCCCCCTCTCTTAAATAGCCACCCCGGGGCCTCCCTCGGAGCCTCGAGTCGCCACCCGCCGCCGCCCCCGCAGCCCCGCCGCCCCTCCGCACGCCGCCTGCGCCGCACCGCACGCCACCTGCGCCCCGCCGCATGCTGCCGCCCCGCCGCCGCTGCTGCCCACCGGAAGCCCCGCCGGACCGAGCCGAGGTAGCCGCCCCGCCGCCCGGTTTTCTGAGCAAAACCTATTTGGTTTTTTTAGAAAACCCTTGTTTTCGTTTTTTTAAATAGATTGGTTTTTTTGGTTTATTTATTTAGCGAGCGTTCGCTCGTCCGTTCATTTTAACGAACGTATTCCTCGTTTAGTTCCAGAAAACGAACGTTCGTTCATTATTCTGTTTGTCGTTTTTCTTTTTCTCGGATTATTCCGCGATTATTTCTGATCGCGATTTCTGATCCGATTTTCGTTCTAGTTTAACTTTTCGCTCGTTTATCAGAATCGGGCGATTCAAACGCCTGGAGTTTCGTCTCGAAACCCTCTTTCCGTTTAACCAACTCAAACAAGTTTTTGCCTCGGTAAAATTTGACCTAGATTCAGATTAGTAAACGAAGCTTGTTTCATTGCCGTTTGTCTTTCGTTGCTTCGTTTGATTTGATTCTTTTTGCCAACCGGAGTTCTTAAGTTGAACTATCTGGTTAGATCTCTTATTCGAGTTTTTATCTGTGCATTAGATGAGTGCTTATTGTATGCTTGTTTGTTTGCGATAGAGTACCCGGAGTGCGCCGCTTGCTACCTCGAATCGCTAGGTTTCACGGATCATCAGCAAGGCAAGTAACACTTTGATCATACTTCCTATTACCCAGTTTTATTACATTAGATAAATCCTCACACATTGCATGATTAGGATCTAATTAAATTGTGGGTTCGGGAAGTAGATGAGGTAGTACCTATTACCTGTTTATTATCAAACCTTTGGGAGTTACCTCTACGTTTTGCTTATTATGCCATGCTATGCCAGTAGACGTGGATTGGGTGAGTGTATCCATGACAGATGTGAGATTGTTAAATAAATGGTTTATCTAAGGTGGCAACTTAAACACACATTTGGGTGGAATGAGGCACCTGGGTATTCCAGCGATTGCCTGTTTTTCTTTTGGACTGCCACCCAGGCTCAAAGGGAACATGAGATTATTCATACTAGAAACTTCCGTGTGCAGCCACAAGCTACTATGGGCTCTAGCATAGTTGACTAAGTCGTGTGAACTATTACAGTGGTAGACTAGCAGATGTAGGTTGGTACGGTCTACCCGTTCGTAAGGTGCAACTGCTTCTGAAAGACTATGTCTCGGTCATCCGTTTCTCAAACATCAGGTAGTGCGAGAATCCCAACGGAGGAGATCGAGTCTTGTGGGGAAAAGTGCGCAAACCTCTGCAGAGTGTATAAACTAATCATGGTTAGCCATGTCCCCGGTTATGGACGTTTTGAGTATCTAGTACTTGGGTTATCATGTGAATCTCATCATGTTACTCTAATTAATTTTATTGGGTTTTAATGATGATGCTTAATTAGGATTGAGAGGGTGTCTACACTCTCAATGTTTAACAACTACCATGATAGTTAAATAAAATGTATTCCTTTGCAGTAGGGAAAAATTAGCTTTACGCAAAACCGTAACCATAGAGCTTTCCACTAGCCAAATATGCATGTAGTATAGCCTTATTCTTTCATTGCTCTCTATGTGTTACATTGCCAGCATATTCCATGTGCTGACCCATTTCAGGCTGCAACGTTCATGTTGCAGACTTTTCAGACGACGAGTAAGGTGCTTTTAGGTCGTGGTTCTATACTCAGTGTGCCGTTGGAGTTGATGGAGTCACTTATATTCCAAGTCTTCAGCTGTTATCGTTAGTAGATGGCCTTAAGCCATATTTATTGTAATAAGTTATCTTTTGAGACACTCGATATAATAAGTTATCCTTCAAGTACTGTGTGGTGTCAGCATTACTGATCCAGGGATGACACCGGAGCATAGAGATTGGACCATTTGAGGTCTGGTCGCTACAATTTGGATATCAGAAGTGTTCTGGGTGAAATCGGGATTTTACCGGAGTACCGGGGGTTACCGGACCCCCCGGGGGGTTTAATGGGCCAAGATGGGCCTTAGTGGGGAAGAGGAGGGGCGGCCAGGGCAGGCCACATGCCCCCTCTCCCTCTAGTCCGAATTGGATGAGGAGGGGGGGCGCGCCCCCCTTTCCTTCCTCTCTCCCTCCTCCTTCCCCCTTCTCCTAATCAAACTAGGAAAGGAGGGAGTCCTACTCCCGGTGGGAGTAGGACTCCTCCCTGGCGCGCCTCCTCCTGGCCGACCGCCTCTCCCCCCCTTTCTCCTTTATATACGGGGGCAGGGGGCACCTCTAGACACAACAATTGATCTCTTGGATCTCTTAGCCTTGTGCGGTGCCCCCCTCCCCCATAGTCCACCTCGATAATATCGTAGCTGTGCTTAGGCGAAGCCCTGCGTCGGTAGAACATCATCATCGTCACCACGCTGTCGTGCTGACGGAACTCTCCCTCAAAGCTCGGCTGGATCGGAGTTCGAGGGACGTCATCGAGCTAAACGTGTGCTAAACTTGGAGGTGCCGTACGTTTGGTACTTGATCGGTCGGATCGTGAAGACGTACGACTACATCAATCGCGTTGTGCAAACGCTTCCGCTTTTGGTCTACGAGGGTACGTGGACACACTCTCCCCTCTCATTGCTATGCATCACCATGATCTTGCATGTGCGTAGGATTTTTTTTGTTTGAAATTACTACGTTTCCCAACAATGGTATCAGAGCCTGGTTTTATGCGTTGATGTTATATGCACGAGTAGAACACAAGTGAGTTGTGGGCGATACAAGTCATACTGCTTAGCAGCATGTCATACTTTGGTTCGGCGGTATTGTTGGATGAAGCGGCCAGGACCGACATTACGCGTACGCTTACGCGAGACTAGTTCTACTGACTTGCTTTGCACACAGGTGGCTGGCGGGTGTCAGTTTCTCCAACTTTAGTTGAACCGAGTGTGGCTACGCCCGGTCCTTGAGAAGGTTAAAACAGCACCAACTTGACAAACTATCGTTATGGTTTTGATGCGTAGGTAAGAACGGTTCTTGCTCAGCCCGTAGCAGCCACGTAAAACTTGCAACAACAAAGTAGAGGACGTCTAACTTGTTTTTGCAGGGCATGTTGTGATGTCATATGGTCAAGGCATGATGTTATATTTTATTGTATGAGATGATCATGTTTTGTAACCGAGTTATCGGCAACTGGCAGGAGCCATATGGTTGTCGCTTTATTGTATGCAATGCAATCGCCCTGTAATGCTTTACTTTATCACTAAGCGGTAGCGATAGTCGTAGAAGCATAAGTTGGCGATATGACGACGATGCTACAATGGAGATCAAAGTGTCGCACCGGTGACAATGGTGATCATGACGGTGCTTCAGAGATGTAGATTATAAGCACAAGATGATGATGGCCATATCATATCACTTATATTTATTGCATGTGATGTTTATCTTTTATGCATCTTATCTTGCTTTGATTGACGGTAGCATTATAAGACGATCTCTCACTAAATTATCAAGGTATAAGTGTTCTCCCTGAGTATGCACCGTTGCGAAAGTTCTTCGTGCTGAGACACCACATGATGATCGGGTGTGATAGGCTCTATGTTCAAATACAACGGGTGCAAAACAGTTGCACATGCGGAATACTCATGTTAAACTTGACGAGCCTAGCATATGCAGATATGGCCTCGGAACACTGAGACCGAAAGGTCGAGCATGAATCATATAGTAGATACGATCAACATAGTGATGTTCACCATTGAAACTACTCCATCTCATGTGATGATCGGACATGGTTTGGTTGATTTGGATCGCGTGATCACTTAGAGGATTAGAGAGATGTCTATCTAAGTGGGAGTTCTTAAGTAATATGATTAATTGAACTTAAATTTATCGTGAACTTAGTACCTGATAGTATTTTGCTTGTCTATGTTGATTGTAGATAGATGGCTTGTGCTATTGTTCCGTTAAATTTTAATGCATTCCTTGAGAAAGCAAAGTTGAAAGATGTTGGTAGCAATTACACGGACTGGGTCCATAACTTGAGGATTATCCTCATTGCTGCACAAAAGAATTACGTCCTGGAAGCACCACTGGGTGCCAGGCCTGCTGCAGATGCTGCTGATAACGTTAAGAACGTCTGGCAGAGTAAAGCTGATGACTACTCGATAGTTCAGTGTGCCATGCTTTACAGCTTAGAACCGGGACTTCAACAATGTTTTGAACGTCATGGAGCATATGAGATGTTCCAGGAGTTGAAGTTAATATTTCAAGCAAATGCCCAGATTGAGAGATATGAAGTCTCCAATAAGTTCTATAGCTGCAAGATGGAGGAGAATAGTTCTGTCAGTGAACATATACTCAAAATGTCTGGGTATCATAATCACTTGACTCAACTGGGAGTTAATATTCCTGTTGATAGTGTCATTGACAGAGTTCTTCAATCACTGCCACCAAGCTACAAAAGCTTCATGATGAACTATAATATGCAAGGGATGAATAAGACAATTCCCGAGCTCTTCGCGATGCTAAAGGCCGCGGAGGTAGAAATCAAAAAGGAGCATCAAGTGTTGATGGTCAACAAGACCACTAGTTTCAAGAAAAAGGGTAAAGGGAAGAAGAAGGGGAACTTCAAGAATAACGGCAAACAAGTTGTTGCTCAAGAGAAGAAACCCAAGTTTGGACTTAAGACTGAAACTGAGTGCTTCTACTGCAAACAGACTGGTCACTGGAAGCGGAACTGCCCCAAGTATTTGGCGGATAAGAAGGATGGCAAGGTGAACAAAAGTATATGTGATATACATGTTATTGATGTGTACCTTACTAATGCTCGTAGTAGCACCTGGGTATTTGATACTGGTTCTGTTGCTAATACTTGCAACTCGAAACAAGGACTACGGATTAAGCGAAGATTGGCTAAGGACGAGGTGACGATGCGCTTGGGAAATGGTTCCAAAGTCGATGTGGCGGTCGGCACGCTACCTCTACATCTACCTTCGGGATTAGTTTTAGCGTTGAATAATTGTTATTTGGTGCTAGCGTTGAGCATGAACATTATTTCTGGATCTTATTTGATGCGAGACGGTTATTCATTTAAATCAGAGAATAATGGTTGTTCTATTTATATGAGTAATATCTTTTATGGTCATGCACCCTTGAAAAGTGGTCTATTCTTATTGAATCTCGATAGTAGTGATACACATATTCATAATATTGAAGCCAAAATATGCAAAGTTGATAATGATAGTGCAACTTATTTGTGGCACTGCCATTTCGGTCATATTGGTGTAAAGCGCATGAAGAAACTCCATACTGATGGACTTTTGGAACCACTTGATTATAAATCAATTGGTACTTGCGAACCGTGCCTCATGGGTAAGATGACTAAAACGCCGTTCTCCGGAACTATGGAGCAAGCAACAGATTTGTTGGAAATCATACATACAGATGTATGTGGTCCGATGAATGTTGAGGATCGCGGTGGGTATCGTTATTTTCTCACCTTCACAGATGATTAAAGCAGATATACGTATATCTACTTAATGAAACATAAGTCTGAAACATTTGAAAAGTTCAAAGAATTTCAGAGTGAAGTTGAAAATCATCGTAACAAGAAATAAAGTTTCTACGATCTGATCGTGGAGGAGAATATTTGAGTTACGAGTTTGGTCTTCATTGGAAACAATGCGGAATAGTTTCACAACTCGCGCCACCCAGAACACCACATCGTAATGGTGTATCTGAACGTCATAATCGTACTTTACTAGATATGGTGTGATCTATGATGTCTATTACTGATTTACCGCTATCATTTGGGGTTATGCTTTAGATACGACTGCATTCACGTTAAATAGGGCACCATCGAAATCCGTTGAGATGACGCCTTATGAACTGTGGTTTGGCAAGAAACCAAAGTTGTTGTTTCTTAAAGTTTGGGGCTGCGATGCTTATGTGAAAAAGCTACAACCTGATAAGCTCGAACCCAAATCGGAGAAATGTGTCTTCATAGGATACGCAAAGGAAACTATTGGGTACACCTTCTATCACAGATCTGAAGGCAAAATTTTGTTGCTAAATTTGGATCCTTTCTAGAGAAGGAGTTTCTCTCAAAAGAAGTGAGTGGGAGGAAAGTAGAACTTGATGAGGTAACTGTACCTGCTCCCTTATTGGAAAGTAGTTCATCACAGAAACCGGTTCCTATGACACCTACACCAATTAGTGAGGAAGTTAATGATGATGATCATGAAACTTCAGATCAAGTTATTACTGAACCTCGTAGATCAACCAGAGTGAGATCCGCACCAGAGTGGTACGGTAATCCTGTTCTGGAGGTTATGTTCCTAGACCATGACGAACCTACGAACTATGAAGAAGCGATGGTGAGCCCAGATTTCGCAAAATGGCTTGAGGCCATGAAATCTGAGATGGGATCTATGTATGAGAACAAAGTGTGGACTTTGGTTGACTTGCCCGATGACCGACAAGCCATTGAAAATAAATGGATCTTCAAGAAGAAGACTGACGCTCACGGTAATGTTACTGTCTATAAAGCTTGACTTGTTGCAAAAGGTTTTCGACAAGTTGAAGGGATTGACTACGACGAGACTTTCTCACCCGTAGCGATGCTTAAGTCTGTCCGAATCATGTTAGCAATTGCTGCATTTTATGATTATGAAATTTGGCAAATGGATGTCAAAACTGCATTCCTGAATGGATTTCTGGAAGAAGAGTTGTATATGATGCAATCGGAAGGTTTTGTCGATCTAAAGGGAGCTAACAAAGTGTGCAAGCTCCAGCGATCCATTTATGGACTGGTGCAAGCCTCTCGGAGTTGGAATAAAAAATTTGATAGTGTGATCAAAGAATATGGTTTTATACAGACTTTTGGAGAAGCATGTATTTACAAGAAAGTGAGTGGGAGCTCTGTAGAATTTCTAATATTATATGTGGATGACATATTGTTGATTGGAAATGATATAGAATTTCTAGATAGCATAAAGGGATACTTGAATAAGAGTTTTTCAATGAAGGACCTCGGTGAAGCTGCTTATATATTGGGCATCAAGATCTATAGAGATAGATCAAGACGCTTAATTTGACTTTCACAAAGCACATACCTTGACAAAGTTTTGAAGAAGTTCAAAATGGATCAAGCAAAGAAAGGGTTCTTGCCTGTGTTACAAGGTGTGAAGTTGAGTAAGACTCAATGCCCGACCACTGCAGAAGATAGAGAGAAGATGAAAGATGTTCCCTATGCTTCAGCCATAGGCTCTATCATGTATGCAATGCTGTGTACCAGGCCTGATGTGTGCCTTGCTATAAGTTTAGCAGGGAGGTACCAAAGTAATCCAGGAGAGGATCACTGGACAGCGGTCAAGAACATCCTGAAATACCTGAAAAGGACTAAGGATATGTTTCTCGTTTATGGAGGTGACAAAGAGCTAGTCGTAAATGGTTACATCGATGCAAGCTTTGACACTGATCTGGACGATTCTAAATCGCAAACCGGGTACGTGTTTACATTGAACAGTGGAGTTGTCAGTTGGTGCAGTTCTAAACAAAGCGTTGTGGCGGGATCTACGTGTGAAGCGGAGTACATAGCTGCTTCAAAAGCAGCAAATGAAGGAGTCTGGATGAAGGAGTGTATATCTGATCTAGGTGTCATACCTAGTGCATCGAGTCCAATGAAAATCTTTTGTGACAATACTGGTGCAATTGCCTTGGCAAAGGAATCCAGATTTCACAAGAGAACCAAGCACATCAAGAGACGCTTCCACTCCATCCGGGATCAAGTCCAGCTGGGAGACATAGAAATTTGCAAGATACATACGGATCTGAATGTTGCAGACCCGTTGACGAAGCCTCTTCCACGAGCAAAACATGATCAGGACCAAGACTCCATGGGTGTTAGAATCATTACTGTGTAATCTAGATTATTGACTCTAGTGCAAGTGGGAGACTGAAGGAAATATGCCCTACAGGCAATAATAAAGTTAGTATTTATTTCCTTATATCATGATAAATGTTTAGTATTCATGCTAGAATTGTATTAACCGGAAACATAATACTTGTGTGAATACATAAACAAACAGAGTGTCACTAGTATGCCTCTACTTGACTAGCTCGTTGATCAAAGTTGTTATGTTTCCTAACCATTAACATGAGTTGTCATTTGATTAACGGGATCACATCATTAGGAGAATGATGTGATTGACTTAACCCATTCCGTTAGCTTAGCACACGATCGTTTAGTATTCTGCTATTGCTTTCTTCAGGACGTATACATGTTCCTATGACTATGAGATTATGCAACTCCCGTTTATCGGAGGAACACTTTTTGTGCTACCAAACGTCACAACATAACTGGGTGATTATAAAGGTGCTCTACAGGTCTCTCTGAAGGTACTTGTTGGGTTGGCATATTTCGAGATTAGGATTTGTCACTCCGATTATCAAAGAGGTATCTCTGGGCCCACTCGGTAATACACATCACAATAAGCCTTGCAAGCATTGCAACTAATGAGTTAGTTGCGGGATGATGGATTACAGAATGAGTAAAGAGACTTGCCGGTAACGATAATGAACTAGGTATTGAGATACGACGATCGAATCTCGGGCAAGTAACATACCGATGACAAAGGGAACAACGTATGTTGTTATGCGGTTTGACCGATAAAGATCTTCGTAGAATATGTAGGAGCCAATATGAGCATCCAGGTTTCGCTATTGGTTATTGACCGGAGACATGTCTCGGTCATGTCTACATAGTTCTCGAACCCGTAGGGTCCGCACGCTTAAAGTTCGATGACGGTTATATTATGAGTTTATGTGTTTTGATGTACCGAAGGAAGTTCAGAGTCCCAGATGAGATCACGGACATGACGAGGAGTCTCGAAATAGTTGAGACATAAATATTGATATATTGGAAGCCTATATTTAGATATCGGAAGTGTTCCAGGTGAAATCGGGATTTTACCGGAGTACCGGGGGTTACCGGAACCCCCCCTGGGGGTTTAATGGGCCAAGATGGGCCTTAGTGGAGAAGAGGAGGGGCAGCAAGGGCAGGCCGCGCGCCCCCTCTCCCTCTAGTCCAAATTGGACAAGGAGGGGGGCGGCGCCCCCCTTTCCTTCCTCTCTCCCTCCTCCTTCCCCCTTCTCCTAATCCAACTAGGAAAGGAGGGAGTCCTACTCCCGGTGGGAGTAGGACTCCTCCCTGGCGCGCCTCCTCCTGGCTGGCCGCCTCTCCCCCCTTGCTCCTTTATATACGCGGGAAGGGGGCACCTCTAAACAGAACAATTGATCTCTTGGATCTCTTTGCCGTGTGTGGTGCCCCCCTCCACCATAGTCCACCTCGATAATATCGTAGCGGTGCTTAGGCGAAGCCCTGCATCGGTAGAACATCATCATCGTCACCATGCCGTCATGCTGACGGAACTCTCCCTCAAAGCTCGGCTAGATCGGAGTTCGAGGGACGTCATCGAGCTGAACGTGTGCTGAACTCGGAGGTGCCGTACGTTTGGTACTTGACTGGTCGGATCGTGAAGACGTAAGACTACATCAACCGCGTTGTGCAAACGCTTCCGCTTTCGGTCTACGAGGGTACGTGGACTAACTCTCCCCTCTCGTTGCGATGCATCACCATGATCTTGCGTGTGCGTAGGATTTTTTTTTGAAATTACTACGTTCCCCAACATACTAGAGTTGCCAAGTTTATGTATGTGCCTAAAAATTAAAAAAGGTGAATCTTCTAGTAAGGAAAATGCGGATCTCAAAGCAATAAGTGTTCACCCCAACTTTTTTGCTATCATTAAGGAACCTTTTTCTATAAATGAATTTCTTGATTTCTTGCCTAGGAGTTTGATCATTAATAAAAAGAAGGAAACTCCTAAGGTTTATAAGTGTTCTATTGAAGAATTGCCTCCCAAAGATGACAATACCTAGATCTATTCTTGTTTTTATGCCTAGCTAGGGGTGTTAAACGATAGCGCTTGTTGGGAGGCAACCCAATTTTATATTTGTTTCTTGTTTTTTGTTCCTGTTTAGTAATAAATAATTCATCTAACTTCTGTTTAGATGTGGTTTTATGTTTTTAATTAGTGTTTGTGCCAAGTAGAACCTTTGGGAAGACTTGGGGGAAGTCTTTGCGATCATGCTGTAAAGAACAGAAAATTTAGCGCTCATGAGATTTGCTGCCATTTTTTACTAGAGAGTGAAATTAGGTTGATTATTTTTGTAGATGATTAATAGACAAATTCATCACGTCCACCAATTTATTTCAGAATTTTTGGGGTTACAGAAGTATTTGAAACCTACAGATTACTACAGACTATTCTGTGTTTGACAGATTCTGTTTTTCGTGTGTTGTTTGCTTATTTTGATGAATCTATGGCTAGTATCGGGGGGTATGAACCATAGATAAGTTGGAATATAGTAGGTTTAACACCATTATAAATAAAGAATGGGTTCATTACAGTACCTTGAAGTGGTGGTTTGTTTTCTTATACTAACGGAGCTCATGAGATTTTCTGTTGAGTTTTGTGTTGTGAAGTTTTCAAGTTTTGGGTAAAGATTTGATGGATTTTGGAATAAGGAGTGGCAAGAGCCTAAGCTTGGGGATGACCAAGGCACCCAAAGGTAAAATTCAAGGACAACCAAAAGCCTAAGCTTGGGGATGCCCCAGAAGGCATCCCCTCTTTCGTCTTCGTCCATCGGTAACTTTACTTGAGGCTATATTTTTATTCACCACATGATATGTGTTTTGCTTGGAGCGTCTTGTATGATTTGAGTCTTTGCTTTTTAGTTTACCACAATCATCCTTCCTGTACACACCTTTTGGAGAGACACACATGATTCAGAATTTATTAGAATACTCTATGCGCTTCACTTATATCTTTTGAGCTAGATAATTTTGCTCTAGTGCTTCACTTATATTCTTTAAGAGCACGGTGGTGGTTTTATTTTATAGAAATTATTGATCTCTCGTGCTTCACTTATATCATTTTGAGAGTCTTATAGAACATCATGGTAATTTGTTTTGACTATAAAATTAGTCCTAACATGATAGGCGTCCAAGATGGGTATAATAAAAACTTTCATAAAAAGTGCATTGAATACTATGAGAAGTTTGATACTTGATGATTATTTTTAGATATGAAGATGGTGATATTAGAGTCATGCTAGTTGAGTAGTTGTGAATTTGAGAAATGCTTGTTCTAAAGTTTGTGATTCCCGTAGCATGCACGTATGGTGAACCATTATGTGATGAAGTCGGAGCATGATTTATTTATTGATTGTCTTCCTTATGAGTGGCGGTCGGGGTGAGCCATGGTCTTTTCCTACCAGTCTATCCCCCTAGGAGCATGCGCGTAGTACTTTGTTTCAATAACTAATAGATTTTTGCAATAAGTATGTGAGTTTTTTATGACTAATGTTGAGTCCATGGATTATACGCACTCTCACCCTTCCACCATTGCTAGCCTCTCTAATACCGCGCACCTTTCGCTAGTATCATACACCCACCATATACCTTCCTCAAAACAGCCACCATACCTACCTATTATGGCATTTCCATAGCCATTCTGATATATATTGCCATGCAACTTTCCACCGTTCCATTTATTATGACACGCTTCATCATTGTCATATTTCTTTGCATGATCATGTAGTTGACATCGTATTTGTGGCAAATCCACCTTTATGATTCTTTCATACATGTCACTCTTGACTCATTGCATATCCCGGTACACCACCGGAGGCATTCACATAGAGTCATATTTTGTTCTAGTATCGAGTTATAATTTTTGAGTTGTAAGTAAATAAAAGTGTAATGATCATCATTATTAGAGCATTGTCCCAAGTGAGGAAAGGGTGATGGAGACTGTGATTTCCCCACAAGTCGGGATGAGACTCCGGACGAAAAAATAAGAAAAAACAAGAGGCCATAAAAAAGGCCCAAATAAAAAATGAGAGAAAAAGAGAGAAGGGACAATGTTACTATCCTTTTACCACACTTGTGCTTCAAAGTAGCACCATGATCTTCATGATAGAGAGTCTCCTATTATCGGTGTCAAAACCGGCGGATCTCAGGTAGGGGGTCCCGAACTATGCGTCTAGGCGGATGGTAACAGGAGGCAGGGGACACGATGTTTACCCAGGTTCGGGCCCTCTTGATGGAGGTAATACCCTACGTCCTGCTTGATTGTTCTTGATAATATGAGTAGTACAAGAGTTGATCTACCATGAGATCGAAGAGGCTAAACCCTAGAAGCTAGCCTATGGTATGATTGTTGTTGTTGGTCCTACGGACTAAACCCTCTAGTTTATATAGACACCGGAGGGGGCTAGGGTTACACAGAGTCGGTTACAAGGAAGGAGATCTACATATCCGTACTACCAAGCTTGCCTTCCACGCCAAGGAGAGTCCCATCCGGACACGGGACGAAGTCTTGAATCTTGTATCTTCATAGTCCAACAGTCCGGCCGAAGGATATAGTCTGGCTGTCCGGATACCCCCTAATCCAGGACTCCCTCAGTAGCCCCTGAACCAGGCTTCAATGACGATGAGTCCGGCGCGCAGATTGTCTTCGGCATTGCAAGGCGGGTTCCTCCTCCGAATACTTCATAGAAGATTTTGAACACGAGGATCGTGTCTGGCTCTGCAAAACGAGTTCCACATACCACCGTAGAGAGAATAATACTTCCACAAATCTAATATGCTGACGTACCACGTAGTGTGACATCACACCACAGCCAGGTCTTTATTCGTATCGTTTTTCATAACCCATCTCAACGTGTTTCGCGAGGAGGTTTCCTTGGCACGTCTTGTCAAAGCAGAGATCGTGTCGCCCTTATCACGGGATTCTCATCAATACGGACGTGGGTAACCCAACCGTGCCTATTGGTAGGACTCCTAGATCTTAGGCAAGTCCCAAACGGCCACGAGGAGGGCGCTTGATATTCACCCTCTTTATAAAGGGGACGAGGCTTTTTCTTTTTTCCCTCTCGTGCCCAATCAAATCCTTCCCCCGCCTCGAGTTCTAACACCCAAAACTCAGGTCAGGTGCTTCGGACCTTCAACTATGTCCGGATCCAACCTTCAAGGTTGATGGATGCCTTCCTCTGTCATGGAGGAGGACATCAAGAAGTTGAGAGAGGCCAGATATCTGACCGCCGAAATTTCACATCGGTTGCCTGCCCGAGGGCAGGTCGTCCCTACTCCCGAACCCAATGAGACCGTCGTGTTCGTCTCCCACTTCCTCCGAGGACTAGGCCTCGCTCTGGATCCCTTTGTTAGGGGTCTTATGTTCTATTATGGGCTAGATTTTCACGATCTGGCCCCGGATTCCCTTCTTCACATTTTGTCATTTATTATCGTATGTGAGGCCTTCCTCCGCATTACCCCTCACTTCGGCATGTGGCTCAAGACCTTCGATGTGAAGCCGAAGATGATCGAGGGGCAGCACGCAGCATGCGGAGGCGCTTTAATAAGAAAAATCGCTGACGCTCCCTGGCCTGAGGGTAGCTTCCCAGAGGTGTCCGGATTGTGGCAGCGGGAGTGGTTCTACATCACAGCTCCCCGAAGTGCCAAGTGGGTAGCTGCCCCCACCTTTCGCTCAGGCCCCCCACCACAACTAATGTCATGGATCAGCAGGGGGCTGAGCTGGGGTCCAACCAAAGACGTGCCAATACTGCAAAGCCGTATCCGAGATCTCTTTGAGAGAGATTTCAGTCTGGTTATGGTAGTGCAAGTTATGCTAGTTTGTCGAGTCCAGCCTTGCAAACGTCGGCCCCTTCGCATGTGGGAATTCAACCCGGAAGGACCGCAAGCTATTCAACACTTCCTTGGCATGACGCCCGAGGAGATGTACAAATTGTTCTTCGGACCACAAATAATGTGTCCGGACATCACTGAGGATGCAGGTCTGAGCTGCAATCGCCTGGATACCCAAGTAAGTAGCCCCGCATCCGAACACATTGTCCGTTTATTTATCGCAATGTCGCCCTAAAAAGCCGCTCTTTGACCAGGATTGGATAGCGAAGGCAAAGTTGATCAGGTGTCCGACCCTCCTCCCTGAGACATCACCAAATCCCATGCTAACCAGGATGCTGGAGATTGCGCCTTATCAAGCGCCCTCAGGAGAAGATAAAGGGGGGGACAAGGAGGTTAACCGGGGAGGAGGAACTGAAACTTCCTCTCCCCAGGGAAGGAAGAGGACCGCCTCTGAGGACCCGGAGACCATGGTCTCCAAACGGGGGAAGAAATCTTCGCCGGACGGTCCTGCCCTGGGGGATACCCCGGCCGCACTATGCCCTCAAGGGGATCAGCCCTCCACTAAGCTGTAAGTAAAAGGGTGCTTAATAATGAAAATATCTCGCTTTACTTCTGAGGAAAATAACCGAAGCATTTATCTTGCAGTTCGGATCTTAGCCCTTCTCAGCAGAGCTCGTCTTCAGGGGATCTTCTTCTAGAGATGATGGAGAGCAAAATGCCTCCCCCTGCCATACCGCCTCATGAGGCGAGCGACCCTGAGGTGTCGTCGCGGAGGGTTTCTTCTGATCCGGCAAGGCCAGAAGGTAATCCTATGGCCACCCGAAGTCCTCAGTATCCGGCTCTTGAAGAGGGCAATCGAAAGAGTCCGGCACCGTCTGGTGTACGGTCGGACGTACTGAGGGATCTGCTAGAGCAAGCAGCTATCTCAGAAGAGAACCGCACATTGATGGGTACGATGGCTGAAAGGATTTCGTCCGCCGAAAGCGGGTTGCATGAAGCCTTTATGAGTCTACTGACGGGTTTTGAGGTATGCGAAATGATGTACATTTTTGACAGTACCGCACATTTTTAGATGTGCCCTGTGTAGATAGTAGCCCCTGAGACTCTGGGTGCTGTCGAAGACGACATCGCACAGAGGATCATAGTCCCAGGAATAATCGTGCCGCCTTAATATGCAGGTGGCGGAGGGTCCGGTGGCCAGCCAGACTGATGAGTTTGTCGAGCTAAAGCGGCAGCTTGACGTGGCATACGCCGACATCGTACTTGTCAACAAGCGGCTTGACGAGGCACAGGGTATGTGATTCCTCCTGTGACACATGGGAAGAGGAGCATGATGCCAGTATCTATAACATGTGTGTGAATGCAAATGAAGCTGCGGCCGTGGAGAACCTTCGGTCGGAACTTGCCCGAGCCAAAGAACAAGCCAGGAAAAGCGATGCGGCTGCCATAAAGGCAATCGAGGAGCTGAAAGCCGAACAGGCTGCTCACTGCCAAAGCAAGGAGGAAATAGCCAGGATGGTTGTGGAATTGAAGAATGCCGCTGACCATTACGAGCTTCTTGAAGAGGAAGATCGAGCGAAGAGGACAGACCTGGAGAAGGCCACGATGGCGACCAAAGACACCCGCTCTGCAATGAGAGCGATGAAGGAGGAGCTGCGTCAAGCCAGGGATATCGCGGCTGGGAAGCCCTTTATGCTGCGGATGAAGTTCGGAGATCCTAGGTATGCCCCTTTGGACTGGCTGTGGAGTTCTGTGGACGCATATCTGGCGAGTGCTGCCGATGCGGCCGAATACTTCCGAGATCAAAAAGATCACGAAGTGGAAAAGCTATTCTGGTCACAATTTAACGTTCCAGAGCGTTCGCTTCCATTGACTGATCAGTTGGCCGAATGGGCCGAGCTGAATAGATTGTCCGGACTTGCCATGAGGTCTGTTGTGGATCATCTGTGGCCAGAAAGGCCAAAGCCGAACAGTTATTTTAGTTTTGTGCAGCAGTTCCTTGGCGCTGTGCCACGCATCGATGCTGTAAAGAGATCGGCGTGCATAGAGGGTGCACAGATGACCTTTGCCCGTGTCAAGACATACTGGGCGGAGATGGAGGCCACCACTGTTGCGACACAGGGTTCGGCCGTAGGCCGAGTGGCTGCTGAGCACTACTTTGAAGAGGTCCTTGAGGGCGCTCGTTCTATAGAGGCTCAGTGCTCGAAGAATATTATGTTCTAGTGACATGTATTCCCATTGTAAAAACAATGTTTTATTGAGTTTATCAAGGCTGTATTTATACTTTTGCCCGAAAGTACTATGATGCCTCCTGTGCTGTCGTTTATGTATATATGTATATAACCTGAAAAATGTCAGTCGTCGGCTTCAGCCCCCATGCATATAATGCGGGGGTGCTCGCAGAAGACGCATGTTCACACTTGATCCAAACTCTTGGTCCATTAAGGAGGTGATAGCGTAGTGAACTAGGCAATCGGACTATAATTCTTTAACACTTTCACTTAGCCAGAGGAGTTTGACAGTGGGGCTACTATACAGCCCCTGGTGGCTCCGCGCTCATCCGAATTCGGGGCGCGTACATGCCTGGCCGGGAAACGGCCCTTCATTAAGGCGGAGGAATCCCGAAGATTCCGCTAGGTTATCGAGTGGTTGACCAGTCTCATGCTATATCATGACAGTCAGTTTTTGGCTTTCTCTACTGAGGTGCTCATCCGGATGAACCAGGGCACAATCGCAGTAGTTCTCCTGGTGCCGCCCTAGCCTAAAGAGCGGAACGTAAGGCGGCAAAACACAAGAGCTGAGCAAACCCAACATTTGACCAAAGACATGATTCGGAGCTGATGCATATAAGGCCAAACTCGCGGCGCCGAACACTCCCTAAGGTATTCGGTCTTTATGATGTAAACCGGGCTAAACAGTGCCCTTTGTAATAAGCCCCTGGTGTCCAGGTACGTGCAATATTCTGACGTGGCCACACGCCAATACGTCAGCATCCTTCTCAGTTGTACTGAGAACCTGGGGGATGTGTATCAACAAGAGACAGTAAAAAAGGTTTACGCAGGGGCTTAATCCAAAAAGAATCCTTGGAACGAATCCCTGTTGCACGTCTGCGCCTGTGTCTCCATTGTGTCATATCCTGGACGGGTGTAGCACGATGGTCATCTGAAAAAGAGAGGAACTTAGTGTTGGAAATATGCCCTAGAGGCAATAATAAATTGGTTATTATTATATTTCCTTGTTCATGATAATTGTCTATTGTTCATGCTATAATTGTATTAACTGGAAACCGTAATACATGTGTGAATACATAGACCACAACATGTCCCTAGTAAGCCTCTAGTTGACTAGCTCGTTGATCAATAGATGGTTATGGTTTCCTGACCATGGACATTAGATGTCATTGATAACGGGATCACATCATTAGGAGAATGATGTGATGGACAAGACCCAATCCTAAGCATAGCACAAGATCGTGTAGTTCGTTTGCTAAGAGCTTTTCTAATGTCAAGTATCGTTTCCTTAGACCATGAGATTGTGCAACTCCGGATACCGTAGGAATGCTTTGGGTGTACCAAACGTCACAACGTAACTGGGTGGCTATAAAGGTGCACTACAGGTATCTCCGAAAGTGTCTGTTGGGTTGGCACGAATCGAGACTGGGATTTGTCACTCCGTATGACGGAGAGGTATCTCTGGGCCCACTCGGTAATGCATCATCATGATGAGCTCAATGTGACTA
This sequence comes from Triticum urartu, assembly GCF_056163025.1. Lineage (NCBI taxonomy): Eukaryota > Viridiplantae > Streptophyta > Magnoliopsida > Poales > Poaceae > Triticum > Triticum urartu. Next base: position 123,429,016 of record NC_141873.1, read on the forward strand.
AGGAGTTAGTCACGGGATCATGCATTACGGAACGAGTAAAGAGACTTGCCGGTAACGAGATTGAACAAGGTATTGGGATACCGACGATCGAATCTCGGGCAAGTAACATACCGATAGACAAAAGGGAATTGTATGCGGGATTGATTGAATCCTCGACATCGTGGTTCATCCGATGAGATCATCGAGGAGCATGTGGGAGCCAACATGGGTATCCAGATCCCGCTGTTGGTTATTGTCCGGAGAGTCGTCTCCGTCATGTCTACGTGTCTCCCGAACCCGTAGGGTCTACACACTTAAGGTTCGGTGATGCTAGGGTTATAGAGATATTAGTGTGCGGTAACCCGAAATTTGTTCGGAGTCCCGGATGAGATCCCGGACGTCACGAGGAGTTCCGGAATGGTCCGGAGGTAAAGATTTATATATGGGAAGTCTTGTTTTGGTCGCCGGAAAAGTTCCGCGCATTATCGGTATTGTACCGGGAGTGCCGAAAGGGGTCCGGGGGTCCACCAAGGGGGTCCACCTGCCCCGGGGGCCACATGGGCTGTAGGGGTGTGCGCCTTGGCCTATATGGGCCAAGGGCACCAGCCCCAAGAGGCCCATGCGCCAAGAGATAAGGGAAAGGAAGAGTCCTAAAGGGGGAAGGCACCTCCTAGGTGCCTTGGGGAGGATGGACTCCTCCCTGGCCGCACCCTTCCTTGGAGGAAGGGCCAAGGCTGCGCCCCCCCCCCCCCCTCTCCCTTGGCCCTATATATAGTGGGGGGAAGGGAAGGCAGCTGCACCTAAGCCCTGGCGCCTCCCTCTCCCTCCCATGACACATCTCCCTCCTCCCGCAGCGCTTGGCGAAGCCCTGTTGGAATCCCGCTACTTCCACCACCACGCCGTCGTGCTGCTGGATCTCCATCAACCTCTCCTCCCCCTTGCTGGATCAAGAAGGAGGAGACGTCGCTGCTCCGTAAGTGTGTTGAACGCGGAGGTGCCATCCGTTCGGCGCTAGGATCATCGGTGATTTGGATCACGACGAGTACGACTTCATCAACCCCGTTCTCTTGAACGCTTCCGCGCGTGATCTACAAGGGTATGTAGATGCACTCTCCTTCCCCTCGTTCCTGGTTTCTCCATAGATAGATCTTGGTGACACGTAGGAAAATTTTGAATTTCTGCTACGTTCCCCAACAGTGGCATCATGAGCTAGGTCTATGCGTAGTTTCTATGCACGAGTAGAACACAAAGTAGTTGTGGGCGTTGATTTTGTTCAATATGCTTACCGTTACTGGTCCAATCTTGATTCGGTGGCATTGTGGGATGAAGCGGCCCGGACCGACCTTACACGTACTCTTACGTGAGACTGGTTCCACCGACTGACATGCACTAGTTGCATAAGGTGGCTAGCGGGTGTCTGTCTCTCCCACTTTAGTCGGATCGGATTCGATGAAAAGGGTCCTTATGAAGGGTAAATAGCAATTGGGATATCACGTTGTGGTTTTTGCGTAGGTAAGAAACTTTCTTGCTAGAAACCCATAGCAGCCACGTAAAACATGCAAACAACAATTAGAGGACGTCTAACTTGTTTTTGTAGGGTATGCTATGTGATGTGATATGGCCAAGAAGAATGTGATGAATGATATGTGATGTATGAGATTGATCATGTTCTTGTAATAGGAATCACGACTTGCATGTCGATGAGTATGACAACCGGCAGGAGCCATAGGAGTTGTCTTTATTTATTTATGACCTGCGTGTCAACGTAAACGTCATGTAATTACTTTACTTTATTGCTAACCGTTAGCTGTAGTAGTAGAAGTAATAGTTGGCGAGACAACTTCATGAAGACACGATGATGGAGATCATGATGATGGAGATCATGGTGTCATGCCGGTGACGATAATGATCATGGAGACCCGAAGATGGAGATCAAAAGGAGCAATATGATATTGGCCATATCATGTCACTATTTGATTGCATGTGATGTTTATCATGTTTTTGCATCTTGTTTACTTAGAACGACGGTAGTAAATAAGATGATCCCTCATAATAATTTCAAGAAAGTGTTCCCCCCTAACTGTGCACTGTTGCGACAGTTCGTTGTTTCGAAGCACCACGTGATGATCGGGTGTTAGATTCTAACGTTCACATACAACGGGTGTAAGACAGATTTACACACATGAAACACTTAGGTTGACTTGACGAGCCTAGCATGTAGAGACATGGCCTCGGAACACAAGAGACCGAAAGGTCGAACATGAGTCGTATAGAAGATACGATCAACATGAAGATGTTCACCGATGTTGACTAGTCCGTCTCACGTGATGATCGGACACGGCCTAGTTGACTCGGATCATGTAATCACTTAGATGACTAGAGGGATGTCTATCTGAGTGGGAGTTCATAAGATGAACTTAATTATCCTGAACATAGTCAAAAGGTCTTCGCAAATTATGTCGTAGCTCGCGCTTCAGTTCTACTGTTTAGATACGTTCCTAGAGAAAAATTAGTTGAAAGTTGATAGTAGCAATTATGCAGACAGTAAAAGGCTTATGTCCTTAATGCACCGCTCAGTGTGCTGAACCTCGAACGTTGTCTGTGGATGTTGCGAACATCTGACATACACATTTTGATAACTACGTGATAGTTCAGTTAAACGGTTTAGAATTGAGGCACCGAAGACGTGTTAAAACGTCGCGAAACATATGAGATGTTTAGAGGGCTGAAATTGGGATTTCAGGCTCGTGCCCACGTCAAGAGGTATAAGACCTCCGACGATTTTCTTAGCCTGCAAACTAAGGGAGAAAAGCTCAATTGTTGAGCTTGTGCTCAGATTGTCTGAGTACAACAATCGCTTGAATCAAGTGGGAGTTGATCTTCCAAATGAAATAGTGGTAGTTCTCCGAAGTCATTACCACCAAGCTGCTAGAGCTTCGTGATGAACTATAATATATCAGGGACATATATGATGATCCTTGAGATATTCGCGATGTTTGACACCACAAAAGTAGAAATCAAGAAGGAGCATCAATTGTTGATGATTGGTGAAACCACTAGTTTCAAGAAGGGCAAGGGCAAGAAGGGATACTTCATGAAACGGCAAATCAGCTGCTGCTCTAGTGAAGAAACCCAAGGTTGAACCCAAACCCGAGACTAAGTGCTTCTGTAATAAGGGGAACAGCCACTGGAGCAGAATTACCCTAGATACTTGGTAGATGAGAAGGCTGGCAAGGTCGATAGAAGTATATTGGATATACATTGTGTTAATGTGTACTTTACTAGTACTCCTAGTAGCACCAGGGTATTAGATACTGGTTCGGTTGCTAAGTGTTAGTAACTCGAAATAAAAGCTACGGAATAAACGGAGACTAGCTAAAGGTGAGCTGACTATATGTGTTGGAAGTGTTTCCGATGTTGATATGATCAAGCATCGCACGCTCCCTCTACCATCGAGATTGGTGTTAAACCTAAATAATTGTTATTTGGTGTTTGCGTTGAGCATAGACATGATTGGGTTATGTCTATCGCAATGCGGTTATTCATTTAAAGAGAATAATAGTTACTCTGTTTATTTGAATAATACCTTCAATGGTCTTGCACCTAAAATGAATGGTTTATTGAATCTCGATCATAGTGATACACATGTTCATGCCAAAAGATATAAGATAGTAATGATAGTACCACCTACTTGTGGCACTGCCACGTAAGTCATATCGGTATAAAACGCATGAAGAAGCTCCATGTTGATGGATCTTTGGGCTCACTTGTTTTTGAAAAGTTTGAGACATGCGAACCATGTCTATTTGTGTATATGCATGAAGAAACTCCATGCAAATGGATCGTTTGGACTCACTTGATTTTGAATCACTTGAGACATGCAAATCATACCACATGGGCAAGATGACTGAAAGCCTCGTTTTCAGTAAAATGGAACTAGAAAGCAACTTGTTGGAAGTAATACATTTTGATGTGTGCAGTCCAATGAGTGCTGAGGCGTGTAGTGGATATCATTATGTTCTTACTTCACAGATGATTTGAGTAGATATTGAGTATATTTACTTGATGAATCACGAGTCTGAATTATTGAAAGGTTCAAGTAATTTCAGGGTGAAGTTGAAAGATCGTCGTGACAAGAGGATAAAATGTCTATGATATGATCGTAGAGATGAATATCTGAATTACGAGTTTGGCACAGAATTAAGACATTGTGGAAATTGTTTCACAACCAATGCAGCCAGGAACACCATGGTGTGATGGTGTGTCCGTACATCATAACTGCACCCTATTGGATATGATGCATACCATGATGTCTCTTATCGAATTACCACGATAATTTATGGGTTAGGCATTAGAGACAACCACATTCACTTTAAAAAGGACACCACGTAATTCCGATGAGATGACACCGTATGAACTATGGTTTAGAGAAACCTAAGCCATCATTTCTTAAAAGTTTGGGGCTGTGACGCTTATGTGAAAAAAAATTCAGGCTGATAAGCTCGAACCCAAAGCGGATAAATGCATCTTCATAGGACACCCAAAACAGTTGGGTATACCTCCTGTCTCAGATCCGAAAGCAATAAGGGATTGTTTCTAGAATCAGGTCCTTTCTCGAGGAAAAGTTTCTCTCGAAAGAATTGAGTGGGAGGATGGAGACTTGATGAGGTTATTGAACCGTCTCTTCAACTAGTGTGTGGCAGGGCACAGGGAGTTGTTCCTGTGGCACCTACACCAATTGAAGTGGAAGCTTATGATAGTGATCATGAAACTTCAGATCAAGTCACTACCAAACCTCGTGGGATGACAAGGATGCGTACTACTTCAGAGTGGTACGTAATCCTGTCTTGGAAGTCATGTTGCTAGACAACAATGAACCTACGAGCTATGGAGAAGCGATGGTGGGCCTGGATTCCAAAATGGCTCGAGGCCATATAATCCGAGAGAGGATCCATGTATGAAAACAAAGTGTAGACTTTGGCAGAACGGCTCGATGGTCGTAAGGCTATTGAGTACAGATGGATTTTAAAAGGAAGACGGACAATGATGGTAAGTATCACCATTAAGAAAGCTCGACTTGTCGTTAAGATTTTTTCCGACAAGTTCAAGGAGTTGACTATGATGAGACTTTCTCACTCGTAGCGATGCTAAGAGTCTATTGGAATTATATTAGCGATTACTGCATTATTTATGAAATCTTGTAGATAGGATGTCAAAACATTGTTTCCTCGACGATTTTCTTGAGGAAAGGTTGTATGTGATACAACCGGAAGGTTTTGTCAATCCTGAAAGATGCTAATAAGTATGCAAAGCTCCAGCAATCCTTCTAAGGACTGGAGTAAGCATCTCGGAGTTGGAATGTATGCTTTGATGAGATGATCAAAGATTTTGGGTGTATGAGAAACTTGTATTTCCAAAGAAGTGAGTGGGAGCACTATAGAATTTCTGATGAATATATGTTGTTGACATATTGTTGATCAGAAATGACATAGAATTTCTGGAAAGCATATAGGGTTATTTGGAAAGTGTTTTTCAATGGAAAGCCTGGATTAAGCTACTTGAACATTGAGCATCAAGATCTATAAGGATAGATCAAAACACTTAATGGTACTTTCAAATGAGCACATACCTTGACATGATCTTGAAGGTGTTCAAGATGGATCAGTCAAAGAAGGAGTACTTGCCTGAGTTGTAAGGTATGAAGTTAAGACTTAAAGCTCGACCACGGCAGAAGAAAGAGAAATGACGAATGTCGTCCCCTATGCTTTTGTCATAGGCTCTATACGGTATGCCATGCTGAGTACCGCACCTGCTGTGTGCCTTGCCACATGTCTGGCAAGAGGGTACAAAGGTGATCCAGGAGTGGATCACTAGACAGCGGTCAAAATTGTCCTTGGAGTAATAAGGACATGTTTCTCAATTATGGAGGTGGTAAAAGAGTTCGTCGTAAAGGGTTACGCTGATGCAAACTTTGACACTAATCCAGATTATTCTGAGTAGTAAATTGGATTCATATAGTAGAACAGTTATTTGGAATAGCTCCAAATGTAGCATAGTAGTTGCATCTACAAGATGACATAAGAAATTTGCGAAGTACATACGGATCTGAAAGATTCAGACCCGTTGACTATAACATCTCTCACAAGCATAACATGATCAAACCCAGAACTCATCGAGTGTTAATCACATGGTAATGTGAACTAGATTATTGGCTCTAGTAAACTCTTTGGGTGTTAGTCACATGGGGATGTGACCTTGAGTGTTAGTCACATAAGCGATGTGAACTGGATTATTGACTCTAGTGCAAGTGGGAGACTGTTGGAAATATGCCCTAGAGGCAATAATAAATTGGTTATTATTATATTTCCTTGTTCATGATAATTGTCTATTGTTCATGCTATAATTGTATTAACTGGAAACCGTAATACATGTGTGAATACATAGACCACAACATGTCCCTAGTAAGCCTCTAGTTGACTAGCTCGTTGATCAATAGATGGTTATGGTTTCCTGACCATGGACATTAGATGTCATTGATAACGGGATCACATCATTAGGAGAATGATGTGATGGACAAGACCCAATCCTAAGCATAGCACAAGATCGTGTAGTTCGTTTGCTAAGAGCTTTTCTAATGTCAAGTATCGTTTCCTTAGACCATGAGATTGTGCAACTCCGGATACCGTAGGAATGCTTTGGATGTACCAAACGTCACAATGTAACTGGGTGGCTATAAAGGTGCACTACAGGTATCTCCGAAAGTGTCTGTTGGGTTGGCACGAATCGAGACTGGGATTTGTCACTCCGTATGACGGAGAGGTATCTCTGGGCCCACTCGGTAATGCATCATCATGATGAGCTCAATGTGACTAAGGAGTTAGTCACGGGATCATGCATTATGGAACGAGTGAAGAGACTTGCCGGTAACGAGATTGAACAAGGTATTGGGATATCGACGATCGAATCTCGGGCAAGTAACATACCGATAGACAAAAGGGAATTGTATGCGGGATTGATTGAATCCTCGACATCGTGGTTCATCCGATGAGATCATCGAGGAGCATGTGGGAGCCAACATGGGTATCCAGATCCCGCTGTTGGTTATTGGCCGGAGAGTCGTCTCGGTCATGTCTACGTGTCTCCCGAACCCGTAGGGTCTACACACTTAAGGTTCGGTGACGCTAGGGTTATAGAGATATTAGTGTGCGGTAACCCGAAAGTTGTTCGGAGTCCCGGATGAGATCCCGGATGTCACGAGGAGTTCCAGAATGGTCCCGAGGTAAAGATTTATATATGGGAAGTCTTGTTTTGGTCACCGGAAAAGTTCCGCGCATTATCGGTATTGTACCGGGAGTGCCGAAAGGGGTCCGGGGGTCCACCTGCCCCGGGGGCCACATGGGCTGTAGGGGTGTGCGCCTTGGCCTATATGGGCCAAGGGCACCAGCCCCAAGAGGCCCATGCGCCAAGAGATAAGGGAAAGGAAGAGTCCTAAAGGGGGAAGGCACCTCCTAGGTGCCTTGGGGAGGATGGACTCCTCCCTGGCCGCACCCTTCCTTGGAGGAAGGGCCAAGGCTGCGCCCCCCTCTCCCTTGGCCCTATATATAGTGGGGGGAAGGGAGGGCAGCCGCACCTAAGCCCTGGTGCCTCCCTCTCCCTCCCATGACACATCTCCCTCCTCCCGCAGCGCTTGGCGAAGCCCTGTTGGAATCCCGCTACTTCCACCACCACGCCGTCGTGCTGCTGGATCTCCATTAACCTCTCCTCCCCCTTGCTGGATCAAGAAGGTGGAGACGTCGCTGCTCCATACGTGTGTTGAACGCGGAGGTGCCGTCCGTTCGGCGCTAGGATCATCGGTGATTTGGATCACGACGAGTACGACTCCATCAACCACGTTCTCTTGAACGCTTCCGCGCGCGATCTACAAGGGTATGTAGATGCACTCTCCTTCCCCTCGTTGCTGGTTTCTCCATAGATAGATCTTGGTGACACGTAGGAAAATTTTGAATTTCTGCTACGTTCCCCAACACTTAGTTGAAAAGTTGTCGTGCAAAAGGTAGGTTATACTAAATAAACCATGTATAGTTCCAGATGAGTAAAGTTGAGCCTAATTGTCACTTTTTCACACGCGTTGAGCCCCTTGTATTGTTATAGGGGTATAGCCATCAAACCTGTATCAATTATATATAGCTACACCGGACTCGTCTAACCGTGTCCGTGGTCTTAACGACCTGTCATATGCTCTAGTTGGTGAGGCCGTCTAGTGTGCGGCTGCCAAGGCAGCCGCACGGTCTTCCGCGCGCAAGGAGCGCTCAATATTTCCATTTACTGTAATGATGCCACGTGGACCGGGCATCTTAAGCATGAGAGAAGCGTAATGCGGTATTGCGTTAAAGCGAGCGAAAGCTTCGCGTCCGAGTAGTGCTTGATAGCCACTTTGGAATGGAGCGATGTGGAAGGTTAACTTTTCGCTGCAGAAGTTATCGGGAAAGCCAAATATAACCTCTAGTAGCAGGGAGCCCGTGCAATGGGCTTCTAGGCCTGCCGTTACTCCTTTAAAGGTAGTATTGCTATGCCTGATTTTTGTTGGGTCTATCCCCATTTTGCGGACGGTGTCCTGATATATCAGGTTTAAACTACTGCCGCCGTCCATCAGGACTCGTGTGAAGTGGTATCCGTCAATTATCAGGTCTAACACCAAGGCAGCCCATCTTGCATGCCGGATACTTGCCGAGTAATCCTGATGGTCAAAGGTGATCGGTTTGGACGACCAGTGGCAGAACTCCACGGTGATAGGCCCTGGGGCATGTGTCTCTAGGAGTGCCGCTTTGTTTCTCCCCTTCTTCATGTGTAACACGTTTACTGTTTTGACTTCTGGTGGGAATTACTTCTGTTCCCTAGTGCTTTTCTTGCGAGGCTCGTCCTCGTCTTCGCTTGGTGTATCTGCCCCTTGTGTTCGGCGTTGAGTTTGCCAGACTGCTTGAAGACCCAACATTCTCTATGGGTATGATTTGCAGGTTTATCGGGGGTGCTGTGGATCTGACATAGTTTGTCCAGAATCTTGTTCAGGCTGGACAGTTCATCTCTGTTGCCTTTGGAGGGCAGCTTTTGCTAACCTGGCCGAGAGCTTCTGAATCCAGCGTTTCCCACCGTGCTCTTCGGGCTGTCTTCTTTATTCCGGCGCTTGTTTTTGTTGCGTCGTGGCTTCTCGTTTCCATCCCTGACTTCGGATGTACTTGAGTCGCTGGTGCTACATCGGGCTAACCAGCTATCCTCGCCCGCGCAAAAGCGGGTCATGAGGCTTGTTAATGCTGCCATTGTTCTTGGCTTTTCTTGGCCGAGGTGTCTGGCAAGCCATTCGTCTTGAACGCTGTGCTTGAAAGCTGCTAAGGCTTCGGCGTCCGGACAGTCGACTATTTGGTTCTTTTTAATGAGAAACCTGTTCCAAAGCTTTCGGGCTGACTCTCCGGGCTGTTGAGTTATATGACTTAAATCGTCTGCATCTGGTGGTCGGACATAGGTCCCTTGAAAATTTTCCCGAAAGGCGTCCTCGAGCTCTTCCCGGCTTCTAATGGAGTTTTCGGGGAGGCTTTTAAGCCAGTGCCGAGCTGGCCCTTTGAGCTTGAGGGTAAGTATTTGATGGCATGGAGATTGTCTCCTCGAGCCATGTGGTTATGGAGGATGTAGTCCTCAATCCAGACCCCAGGGTCTGTCGTTCCATCATACACCTCTATGTTTACGGGTTTGAATCCCTCTGGAAATTCATGGTCCAGCACCTCATCAGTGAAACATAGAGGGTGTGCGGCACCCCTGTATTTGGGTGTACCGTGGTGTTCGGATTTTTGTTGTGTTGCATTGCGTGCTGGAGCGCGCTTGCTTGGCTCGTAGATGGATCTGGTTGCGCCGTCCTTTTGATGCGAGCCCTCACGTGGATCACGTACTGGCTTGTGTGCGGCGTCATTTGCCGCTCTATGTTGGCCACGAGGTCGTCTATCCGACCAGATGGCTGTTTTGTTTTTTGATTGCGGGGGATCTAAGGCCTCATCATCGAATTCAGGTAGCAGCTTTCACTTTGGATAGCTCTTTGTATGGCGACTACCGCCGTACTTTGCTGCAGTGTTGAGTACTTTACTCCATTTAATTCTGAGTGTGTCTTGTGCAGCCCTGGGCCTTTGCTTCTGCTTTTTCAGACTCCTTGCAGTGGCGACAAGCCTTTGATGGGTATTCTGTTGCTCCGGGTGCCTGTCCGGTGTCATGTCATCTGGACTGTTGTCTTCGCCGAAGACGGGTTGTTCGGTTTGATTCTCTGTGTTGCCATGGTTGGACGGTGGTTCAATGCCGTGTTTGTCGTCCGCTGGCTCACCCTGCTCTATCGCTAGGTCTATATGATCGTTGTTTCTGCCGAGGCAGGATTTGGAGCGGCGCTTACACCGCCGCTTTGACTGCTTCTCGAGGGAACGATCCTTCGTTGCGTCCTTCCGTTCCTCGTCGTCGTTTTCTTTGGGTGTGTCCACCATGTATACATCATATGATGAAGTGGGCGTCCAGTGCCCTGTGGGCAGTGGCTCCTGTTCGTCTCCTGCATCGTCATCCATACCGTCGATGTCTTCGGAGTCGAAGGCGAGCATGTCGGTCAAGTCGTCAACAGTGGATACTAAGTGGGTGGTGGGTGGGCGGCGAATTTCTTCGTCGTCCGCATCCCGAACTGGCCGGCCATAGTTCGGCCAGGACTCTCCTGGCAAGGAGAGAGACCTTAATGAGTTCAGTATGTCGCCAAAGGGCAAGTGCTAAAAGATATCCGCGGAGGTGAACTCCATGATCGGCACCCAGTTGTATTCGATAGGCACGGGCGCAGGCGGTTCGGAGTCCGTGGCCGGGGAAGAATCCGGCAGTTCGGCGTCACGGCTCCCGTGAAGGGTAAGGTCGGTATTTGGCTCGATCACCGCTGAAGATGCGGCCTCGGTGGCGGGGTCTATCCACTCGTCCTTGGATGGCGCAACTGGCTCCGAATTGAGGGTCGGAGCGGTCGCCGGTGCGATCTCCCGAACACTGTCTGATGGTAGAGCTAAATCATGCTCATCGTGACCGTGCGGCGCACTCGGCAAGGGCTCAAATCCGTCGAAGATCAAGTCTCCGTGGATGTCGGTCGTGTGGTTTATACTTCCAAACCTGACCTGGTGGCCAGGGGCGTAACTCTCGATCTGCTCCAGATGGCCAAGCGAGTTGGCCCGCAGTGCGGAGCCGCCGCATACAAAGATCTGTCCAAGGAGAAAAGTCTCACCCCGGACTGCATCGCTATCGATGATTGAAGGGGCCATCCAGCCTAACGATGACGACACAGAGGAACTCTCAATGAAAGCACCAGTGTTGGTGTCAAAACCGGCGGATCCCGGGTAGGGGGTCCCGAACTGTGCGTCTAGGCGGATGGTAACAGGAGGCAGGGGACACGATGTTTACCCAGGTTCGGGCCCTCTTGATGGAGGTAATACCCTACGTCCTGCTTGATTGTTCTTGATAATATGAGTAGTACAAGAGTTGATCTACCACGAGATCGAAGAGGCTAAACCCTAGAAGCTAGCCTATGGTATGATTGTTGTTGTTGGTCCTATGGACTAAACCCTCCGGTTTATATAGACACCGGAGGGGGGCTAGGGTTACACAGAGTCGGTTACAAGGAAGGAGATCTATATATCCGTACTGCCAAGCTTGCCTTCCACGCCAAGGAGAGTCCCATCCGGACACGGGACAAAGTCTTCAATCTTGTATCTTCATAGTCCAACAGTCCGGCCAAAGGATATAGTCCGGCTGTCCGGATACCCCCTAATCCAGGACTTCCTCACCTATGTTGTCACTTTCATATACTAGTGGGAATTTTACATTATAGAACTTGGCTTGTATATTCCAATGATGGGCTTCCTCAAAATGCCCTAGGTCTTCGTGAGCAACCAACTTGGATGCACACCCACTTAGTTTCTTTTTGAGCTTTCATACACTTATAGCTCTAGTGCATCCGTTGCATGGCAATCCCTACTCACTCACATTTATATCTATTGATGGGCATCTCCATAGCCCGTTGATATGCCTAGTTGATGTGAGACTATCTTCTCCTTTTTTCTTCTTCTCCACAACCACCATTCTATTCCACCTATAATGCTATGTCCATGGCTCACGCTCATATATTGCGTGAAGATTAAAAAAGTTTGAGAACATCAAAAGTATGAAACAATTGCTTGGCTTGTCATTGGGGTTGTGCATGATTAAATACTTTGTGTGATGAAGATAGAGCATAGCCAGACTATATGATTTTGTAGGGATAACTTTCTTTGGCCATGTTATTTTGAGAAGACATGATTGCTTTGTTAGTATGCTTGAAGTATTATTATTATGTCAATATTAAAATTTTGTCTTGAATCTTTCGGATATGAACATTCATGCCACAATAAAGAAAATTACATTGAGAATTATGCTAGGTAGCATTCCACATCAAAAATTCTGTTTTTATCATTTACCTACTCGAGGACGAGCAGGAATTAAGCTTGGGGATGCTTGATACGTCTCCAACGTATCTATAATTTTTGATTGTTCCATGCTATTATATTATCTGTATTGGATGTTTAATGGGATTTAATATACCTTTTTATATTATTTTTGGGACTAACCTACTAACCAAAGGCCCAGTGCAAATTGTTGTTTTTTGCCTATTTCAGTGTTTCGTGGAAAAGGAATACCAAACGGAATCCAAACGGAATGAAACCTTCGGGAGAGTTATTTTTGGAACAAACGTGATCCAGGGGACTTGGAGTGGACGTCAAGAAAGAAGCGAGGAGGCCATGAGGCAGGAGGGCGTGCCCTAGGGGGGTGGGCGCGCCCCCCACCCTCGTGGGCCCCTCGCAGCTCCACCGACCTACTTCTTCCTCCTATATATACTCATATACCCCAAAAACATCCAAGAGCACCATGAAACCCTATTTCCACCGCCGCAACCTTCTGTACCTGTGAGATCCCATCTTGGGGCCTTTTCCGGTGCTCCGCCGGAGGGGGAATCGACCATGGAGGGCTTCTACATCAACACCATAGCTTCTCCGATGATGTGTGGGTAGTTTACCACAGACCTTCAGGTCCATAGTTATTAGCTAGATGGCTTCTTCTCTCTCTTTGGATCTCAATACAAAGTTCTCCTCGATTCTCTTGGAGATCTATTCGATGAAATTCTTTTTGCGGTGTTTTTGTCGAGATCTGATGAATTGTGGGTTTATGATCAAGCTTATCTACGAAAAATATTTGATTCTTCTCTGAATTCTTTTATGCATGATTTAATATCTTTGCAAGTCTCTTCAAATTATTAGTTTGGTTTGGCCTACTAGATTGATCTTTCTTGTAATGGGAGAAGTGCTTAGCTTTGTGTTCAATCTTGCGGTGTCCTTTCCCAGTGACAGCAGGGGCAGCAAGGCACGTATTGTATTGTTGCCATCGAGGATAAAAAAGATGGGGTTTATATCATATTTCTTGACTTTATCCCTCCATATCATGTCATCTTGCCTAATGCGTTACTCTGTTCTTATGAACTTAATACTCTAGATGCATGCTGGACAGCGACTGATGTGTGGAGTAATAATAGTAGATGCAGAATCGTTTCGGTCTACTTATCGCGGACGTGATACCTATATACATGATCATGCCTTGATATTCTCATAACTATGCGCTTTTCTATCAATTGCTCGATGGTAATTTGTTCACCCACCGTAGAATTTGCTATCTTGAGAGAAGCCAGTAGTGAAACCTATGGCCCTCGGGTCTATTCTCCATCATATTATTTTCCTATCAACTTGTTATTTCTATCGTTGTTTATTTTGCAATCTTTATTTTCCAATCTATACAACAAAAATATCAAAAATATTTATCTTATCTCTATCAGATCTCACTTTCGTAAGTGACCGTGAAGGATTGACAACACCTTTATTGCGTTGGTTGCGAGGTTCTTTTTTGTTTGTGCAGGTACGAGGGACTTGCATGCTATCTCCTACTGGATTGATACCTTAATTCTTAAAAACTGAGAGAAATACTTACGCTACTTTGCTGCATCACCCTTTCTTCTTCAAGGGAAACCAACGCATGCTCAAAAGGTAGCATGATGGCCACGTCCACCCGTGTCTATTTTTTTTTGAGAAAACCCACCTCGTGGTGCACCTGTATCTCTCCTCACTTTTCCCCTCCTGAGACATTAGTTCGCTGCGCTCACCAAACCGATGCCGCCGATGCCGCCGGCATGGGACCCGCCGCCACCGGCAAACTGTGGCGCCACCGCACCCCCCAGGGAGGCTTCTGCCTCTCTTTTCTCTTATTCCCTCCCCTACCCAAGCCTTGTCCCTCTGCTCCTCGAGTCGCTGATGCCGCCGCCGCGGATTGGCGCCTGCGATCTTGGAGCGTTGTTCCTCTGTTTCTTCCTATGTCGAGAGCGTTACTGGACCGACGTTGCCATGGATCACAGCCTCCAGTCTCAAGGTCGACGAATCACTACTGTCGATCCCCCACCCCCTGCCCCTGGACACCTGCAGCCTGGATTTTGCAGCCCTTTAGCTCAAGATGCAGTGCCCTATAGCTGGAGATGTAGCCGGTGATGGATACAACCGATGGTGGATGGAGCCACTCAAATCATGCACGCACAAGATAGCGGCTGGCATGGCGCGGGGCGTGGCGTGGCGGACTATGGTGGCACTGGGAGGCGGCGGGAGCATGGGAGGTCGTGGGATAGGACTGGCGAGGAGGTGCAGAGGTTGGGTACGGGAGAAGGACTTGGGAGGAGGTGCAGATGTTGGGTACAGCCCGAGTCTTCCTTCTTGGATCTAGGCTGAGTTGCTCATGGGCGTTGTAAACAGTGCGGCAACAAGAACTAGATGGATGGATGGGGGAGATAGAAGATAATTACGACAAAGATCATTGTGAAGCTAGCTGGCCTAGAGTCTGGAGATGATCTCTGATTGCTTGCTTGGTCCTGTCTCGCCTTTGTCCATGCTATGTAGGTGTACGTGCAAGGCACCTGCAGCTACAGATTATGGTGTCTGATAGCTTGGGAGAAGAGGTGTTGTTGGAGTATTAGTTAGTTTAAGTGGCAGTGATTGAACGACGGGGTATGATGTGTATCAGCCTGGTGTCAATAGATTGGTCAGGAACAAATTTCACCGTTCAATGTATACCGACTGTCGCATGGTTGAATCAAGCTCGATGTATTTTCCTTTTAGAATTACTAGTGCTCATTTACTCATCTATCTGTTGCTAGCCTCTAAGACATCGTCCCTTGTCGTATTGTTAGTAACCACCCCACTATGATCTGTATTTGCATGGACGTGAACAAGATGATTACCTCACCGCGGCCATAGGAATATTGTTCTGACTTGAATGCTCTTAGGAAATTATTAATTTTGTTTGGCTTTTTGAATAAATTTTAAAAGTCTTTGTCTCATGCTGGCAAATGTTTTAAAAGTTCTTTTATCTCTACCACATCGTCTCAACCTAATTTTTAGACCTTTACAATGTGTTGTTTTAGTAGGAGGTGTGGCGTGCTAGAATTTCAGCCATTTTAAAAAAAAACGGTTCAAATCTAACCATAATCATTTTTTGTCATAATATACTTTTCGCTCTAGACCGAGATGGCCGAAATTAAAACACAGGTACCACCCAGACCCTTCTACACCATGAACCCATGTTTAGATGAAAAAACTCGCGATCTCTTCCCCTTGCAGCCCCCTCCTCCCTCTGGCCTTAACCCAACACCTACGTGCACGCACTGGCGTTGCGGCCCTTCTCCATGCCATGAGCTTCGAAGAGGTCAGCGCTGCCACATGGTCGTCATCGCGGGCAGATCGTCCTTTTCCGCCCCTGCCATGGCTCGGGTTGTACTGGCAGTCAAGATAGATAAGAGCTGACCACTCATAATAGGATTTTTGTCTCTGGATACCACTAGAATTCTCACATACTCAGCATGATGATAAAACTAAGAATGAACCATAAGGTTACTTCTCTATCATTCTCTACCTTAATTATGTTCTATAAAGCTCAACACCTCTGTGTGTCAAGTCTGACATGTTAGATTTATAATTACAGGGTATCTTTTGAATTGCTCAAAGAGATTGAGTATCAAACAAGTTGATGCAGAAGAAGAGATAAAGTCGGTCCACCTTTGCATCCATAGTGTAATACTGAGCTACATGGGAATTATGGTGGCGCTACTGCGGAATTGTGCTTAACGCAAAAAACTGCCATTGTTTGTTCCAAGTATGTCTAGACCAGGCTAAAAATGTCAAGTCAGGTGAATGAAGTGCAGTGTATCGGTATTATTGTCCATCAAAGTTCCATTGTTATTCACTAGATAAATACGAGCTTAAACATCAGGAGTATTGCGTAATAGGTAAGTCTACTTTTTTTGCAAGTCTATCTAATCATATTGAAGCTATTACCCTAACCTTAGTTTTTTGGATTTGTGCCAGAATTATTTTATCATTCCTGTTTCATGGATTTGCTCCTTATTTTGTAATGCACTTTGTATATTTGAAATAAGACAATTTATTGTTTAGTTAGGAGTACTTTATTTGTAGAATGAGTTGAGAAAATGGTGTTTATGAATGGTCGCTAGTTATTTTTACTAGCAGCAACACATAGGCCATACGTGTAGATGTGTCCTTACTGTATGGGAATGAGGAGAAAACTAGCGATTATGAATGATCGTTAGTCATTTGAATAGCACAAACAAAATATGGGTCATGCTTGTACGTGTTACCATTCTACATGTAATGCAAATGCAATGTGCTAAGTTTGAACAACAACAGAGTTGATGGGTTATAATTCTTGAAAGTTTACATCATCTCTGCTGCTGCAACCAAATGTTCAAGTGCAATTTATTTTATTTCAAGACAAATTCCCTCTATTATTATGTTGAACTTTTTAGGGAAGGCGACCAAGGAGCTCGTGGCAGCCGTGTCGTGCCCGCTCGGCGCTCCCTCGACTCGCCGCCAACGTCACCAGTGGTGCCGCAGCATTGCATGATTGTTTTTGGGTCCAGTGAATGGGCGTTGAGGATGTCTGATTGCCATGCGAAGGCGAAGGTGATAGAGCTTGGTATATGTGTGATGTTTTTTTCTCTCCCGTTGCAACGCACAGGCATGTTTGCTTGTTAGTCATAAAGAACTCACATACTTATTGTGAAATCCTATTAGCCCTAAAAGCAAAGTACTACTTGCATGCCCCTAGGGAGTTGGTTGGTAGGAATTAATCATAGCGCGCATCCGATTATAACAGCACTCAAGGAGTTCAACCAGAGCTACAAATGCTCAAACCTCCCCACCATGCCATGACCAACACTTAGATGAGAAGTCAATAACAAACTCTAATACCGATATTTCTACTAACCAATGATCATGAACCTATATCCTTTCATATTACGTCATCAATATCATTAAACCATACGTTTCATATTTAGTGATCTACATGAAAGTTTTTATTATATCCCCTTGAAGACCTATCCTTTATGGACTAGTCTCATAACCCGTGCCCACTACCACTTCATATTTTTTTAAATCTCAAAATGATTTAAGTGAAGCATGAGAGTGCAACTATTTCTTTAAAATATAACCACTGCCATGCTCTAAAAGATATAAGTGAAGCACTAGAGCAACTGCCTAGCTCAAAAGATATAAGTGAAGCACATGGAGTATTCTAACAAATCATGAATAAATGTGTGTCCCCTCAAGAGGTGTGTCCAGCAAATGATGATTGTGTCAACCTAAAAAGCAAACAAATCAAAAACTAATATGGCACAAGACGCTCCAAGCAAAACTCATATCATGTGATGAATAAAAATGTAGCTCCAAGTAATATACCAATGGATTGTAGATGAAATAGGGGATGCCATCCGGGGCATCCCAAGCTTAGACGCTTGGGTCTTCCTTGAATATTAACTTGGGGTGCCTTGGGCATCGCCAATCTTAGGGTCTTGCCGCTCCTTATTCCTTCATCCATTGTGATCTCACCCAAAACTTCAAAACTTCAGCACATAAAACTCAACATAAACCTCATGAGATCTGTTAGTATAATAAGCAAATTATAAACTTTAGGTACTATTACGAACCCATTAATATTTTATTCTTGCATAATACCTATTGTATTCTAATTTCTCCATGACTTATACCCCTGATATAATCCATAACATCATTAAAACAAGTGCACTATGCAATAGAAAACAAAATCTGTCTAAAAAAAACAATTTGTAATGATCTGAACAAACATTATACTTCTGTAACTCCAAAATATCTGAAAAATAGGAAAACATGGAAAATTTGTTTCTCATAACGTCTAAAAAATTAAAAAATTTATCACGTTCCAGCAAGTCACAGTAATTCTAGTACTCGGCGCAAAAGTTTTTGTTTTTTCACAGAATCAAGTCAACTATCAACCAAATTATGCGAGATCGTTTTGGCATGTCCTTTGCTACGAAAATGATTGGACTACCTTGCTACACTTTATTTACCATCATCGTTACTTGCTCATTACAAATTATCTTACTCTACTTGTTACCGACAATTTCAGTGCTTGCAAAAATTACCCTGGTGGAAACCGCTTGTCATTTCTTTCTGCTCCTCGTTGGGTTTGACACGCTTACTTATCGAAAAGACTAATATTGATCACCTATACTTGTAGGTCATCAGGCATTTAATATTGAATTAAAAATCTGTTGGGGAACGTAGCATGCAATTTCAAAAAAATTCCTACAATCACACAAGATCTATCTAGGAGATGCATAGCAACGAGAAGGGGAGAGTGTGTCCACGTACCCTCGTAGATCGAAAGTGGAAGCATTAGTTTAACGCGGTTGATGTAGTCAAACGTCTTCTCGATTCAACCGATCAAGTACCGAACATACGGCACCTCCGAGTTCAGCACACATTCAGCTCGATTACATCCCTCAAACTCTTGATCCAGCAAAGTGTCGAGGGAGAGTTTCGTCAGCACGACAGCGTGGTGACGGTGATGGTGATGTGATCCATGCCACCTCTTGAGCACTGCGTTGGTTTTCCCTTGAACAAGAAAGGGTGATGCAGCAAAGTAGCATAAGTATTTCCCTCAGTTTTTGAGAACCAAGGTATCAATCCAGTAGGAGACTACACGCAAGTCCCTCGTACCTACACAAACAAATAAGAACCTCGCAACCAACGTGATAAAGGGGTTGTCAATCCCTTCACGGTCACTTACGAGAGTGAGATTTGATAGAGATAATAAGATAATTTCTTTTGGTATTTTTATGATATAGATTGAAAGTAAAGATTGCAAAGTAAAATAGATTGGAAACTTATATGATAAAAGATAGACCCATGGGCCATAGGTTTCACTAGTGGCTTCTCTCAAGATAGCATAAGTATTATGGTGGGTGAACAAATTACTGTTGAGCAATTGATAGAAAAGTACATAATTATGAGAATATCTAGGCATGATCATGTATATAGGCATCACGTCCGCGACAAGTAGACCGAAATGATTCTGCATCTACTACTATTACTCCACACATCGACCGCTATCCAGCATGCATCTAGAGTATTAAGTTCACAAGAACAGAGTAACACATTAGGCAAGATGACATGATGTACAGGGATAAACTCAAGAAATATGATATAAACCCCATCTTTTTATCCTTGATGGCAACAATACAATACGTGCCTTGCTGCCCCTGCTGTCACTGGGAAAGGACACCGCAAGATTGAACCCAAAGCTAAGCACTTCTCCCATTGCAAGAAAGATCAATCTAGTAGGCCAAACCAAACTGATAATTCGAAGAGACTTGCAAAGATAACATTTCATACATAAAAGAATTCAGAGAAGAATCAAATATTGTTCATAGATAATCTTGATCATAAACCCACAATTCATCGGATCTCGATAAACACACCGCAAAAAGAATTACATCGAATAGATCTCCAAGAAGATCGAGGAGAACTTTGTATTGAGATCCAAAGAGAGAGAAGAAGCCATCATAATTCCTTTGTTATTTAAACGTTGAATTATTCAGATGTTCTGTAAAACGATGCATTTGCATTCTTTCTTCCTCTGATTGGGTATCGATACTCACATCAGCTCCATTGTGGATCACCATATCCACTGTTGGATTATTATCCGACCATGTCCTTCATAATTAATCACCTTGTGAGTTCTTTCTCCGATACATAATGCCTTTGGTAATTTGTATCCTCTCCTTTTGCCAACCATGCTCTGCTTTCGAGCTGGTAATATTTACTCTCAAAGCTTGTGGTATATGTTTCCACGATACCCTGACGGGTTGAACCTATGCCTTCCTTAATTTGTGTGACCTCGAAAGTTATGCGGGTTATACCCTGCTGACGCTTCGTCAGATAACTTTTCAACACTACAACTTCGAAAAGGGGAGGTAAATGTAAGGTTATGCATTGAAGAAGTGGGAGTCGACCTTGAACTTTGTGTTCATGCCCATGGACACGATGTAGATCTTATTATTAAAGCTTCTCTTAAATTAATGTAATGCCCTCGATGCGGCTATAGCTCCCACGTGTCGAGGCACGACTTAGAGACATAACCGCATTGAAAGCAATGTCGCAAGTCAGGCAATCATTACAACATCCCATGTAATACATAATAAAACGGGGAAGATAACATAGTTGGCTTACACTCGCCACGTCACATCAGAGTACATAAATAACATTCATCATACAAATCACTCATGGCCCGACTACGGCGCCAAAATAGAAAAGACCCCCAACATGCGACAAGGCCCTGAATCGATAACCCCAACTAGGAACCACTACTGATCGTCAGGAAAGGAAACATAATAACGCTGAGAGTCCTCGTCGAACTCCCACTTGAGCTCGTACTCGTCACCTGGAGCGGAATCACCTGGACCTGCATCTGGAGTTGTAGTATCTGTGAGCCACAGGGACTCAGCAATCTCACACCCACGCGATCAAGACTATTTAAGCTTATAGGACAGGATAAGGCAAGTATATGTGGAGCTGCAGCAAGCGACTAGCATCAATGTGGTGGCTATCTTATACGCCAAAGAGAGCGAGAAGAGGAGGCAAGGCGCGAGCGAGAAACTAGAGGAACAACCTGCGCAAGCATTACTCCAACACCGTGTCCACTTCCCGGACTCCGCCGAGAAGGGGCCATCACGGTAACACACACGGTTGATTCATTTTAATTAAGTCTAGTTAAAGTTATCTACAACCGGACATTAACAAATTCCCATCTACCCATATCCGCGGGCACGGCTTTCGAAAGTTCAATCCCTGCAGGGGAGTCCCAACTTAGCCCATGACAAGCTCTCACGGTCAACGAAGGAATAGACCTCCACCCGAGACACACCGATCAGACTCGGTAACCCGGTACAACAAGACAATTCGACAGGTTAAAACAAGTCCAGCAACACCGCCCGAATGTGCCGACAAATCCCGATAGGAGCTGCACATATCTCTTTCTCAGGGCACACTCAGATTGTCCAAACTTCCGATAGGCCAGCCCAGAGTTGCCCCTGGTAGCCATCGGCGGCTGACGGTTTGGACCAACACTCAGAGGAGCACTGGCCCGGGGGGGGGGGGGTTTAAAATAAGATGACTCTTGAGTCTGCAGATCCCAAGGGAAAGAAAAGGCTAGGTGGCAAATGGTAAAACCAAGGTTGGGCATTGCTGGAAAAGCTTTAATCAAGGCGAACTATCAAGGGGTTCCCATTATAACCCAACCGCGTAAGGAACGCAAAATCCGGGAACATAACACCGATATGACGGAAACTAGGGCGGCAAGAGTGGAACAAAACACTAGGCGAGAGGCCGAGCCTTCCACCCTTTACCAAGTATATAGATGCATTAAGACAACATAGCAATATAATGATATCCCAACAAGTAAATAAATGTTCCAACAAGGAACGGCCTCCAATCTTCACCTGCAACTAGCAACGCTATAAGAGGGGCTGAGCAAAGCGGTAACATAGCCAATCAACGGTTTGCTAGGACATGGTGGGTTAGAGGTTCAACATGGCAATTGGGAGGCTGACAAGCAAAAGGAAGGCATCGTAGCATTGGCATAGCAAGAGCGAGCAAACTAGCATAGCAAAGATAGTAGTGATTTCGAGGGTATGATCATCTTGCCTGCACAGTTGTCAAAGTTGACTGGATCCTCACAAGCAAACTCAACGGGCTCCTCGGTAGCGAACTCGTCTCCCGGCTCTACCCAAACAAGACAAACAAGCAACAAGGATACAATCAACCACGTGCAAGACCAAGCAATGAGATGAAATGATGATATGCTATGCGGGATGCGATGCGGGATGCAAAATGCAAGATATGACAGGAAATGCATGAACCTGGCCTCAACTTGGAATTCCAAGGGGGCCACTGGATAGAGGGGATGAGATCGCTTGAAAACGATATAAAGATCATTGGAATCGGAGCTACAGTTTGGAAATGGCAAGCGTTTTAAGATATGACACCGGTCTGCGATTTACAGCAAGTAGGCATCTAAATGCAACGAAATGAACATGCTACAGCCACCAAACATGAAAACAAAATACATGGCAGTGATGTACACAAGATGGTTAACAAAACACTAGCACTGAGCCATAGGCAAATTCATCCATTAAGAGGTTCAAACAAACATGGCAACAATGAATATGCAAAACAGATTCCAGACTTGGTGAAATTAACACTAGCCTGAAATTTCAGATCACGATGCTCTCTTCGGAGCAGCAAAACAACATGATAAATGACCTGAACATGACAAGTAAGAACATGTCATGGAGCTAATCAACAAGCTTAACAAAAGACCCAAAGTGACCTGGGGTCAAAAGGGTTCACAAAATACTCTACCGAGCTCACGAACATAGCTCGAACACAATCAGTTTTCAGACTTTGTGAAAACTGAGACATGCTGAAATTATAACTCACGAAGGCATGTAAACGAGCTCGATGCACTCACTACGATGCAAGTCATAGCAAGGCAAGCATATAACCAGCAAGAAGGCACAATATTCTAGCTACACCTGGCAAGAACAAAGGCATAGCATGCATGGAACACTAACGGTAGCATCGGCAAAATCGCAAACAAGTTGACGATCTGCCCAGATTAACAACGAAGCAAAAGTTGAGCTCGATTGAGTCAACCTAGAGCACTCCGCATATGCAAACAAAGACATGGATGGATAGAGCATAACATAAATATCAAAACTCCCTTACTGATCATCCTCAAAAGAGGCACGGATCATTAGGAAACAAGCTGGACATATAGCATCACGAACTAAAATATCCCAGACTTAGGGAAAATCACTAAGTCCCTAAAATCAGCAATCTCAGGTACCTCTCTTCGCAAGCTTGCACAAGACAACACACACATCCTAAAAATGCATGGGTGGAACCTCTGGAAATAAGACAAAATGCTTAACAATTCATCCCAAAGGGGCACAGGCATATCATGCACGGATTAAACATGGCAAAAATGACAAAAGTGCATGATGAACTAACGGATCTGCAATTTAACTCACGAAGCCTCCTTCTAACAGCATTTTGGGCAACAAGATGACCTCAAATGCAAATGATGAAATGGAATGAAATGATGTACATGTCGAGACGAAGATTTTGATATATCATATGCCCAAAACGGAGCTACGATTGCGGAGTTACGAGCAGTCAAACATCGCATAAAAAACTAGGGTTAGGAGATAAAAGTCAACCGGGGGATCCCCAGATCCAGATCCAGATCGGGATCGGCACGCTTCCCGAGGCGGCGCCGGAGTTACTGTAGCACCCGAGCTCGGGCTCGCCAGAAACGGCTCGCCGGAGCCGGTGGGGGCGGCCGGAGCGGCGGGGAGGCGCGGCGCCGGTGCGGTGGTGGCGGCGCGTGGCGGCGAGGAGGCCGGCGGAGAGGCGGCGAGCGGTGGCGGGTCATCCGGCGGCGGGGCCCGGAGCAGCGGCGGCCGGTCGGTGGCGGCGACGGCGCCGGTCGCCGGAGGGAGGGGAGGCGGCGGCGCCCGAGAGGAAGAGGCGGCGCGGAGAGGCGGGCTCGCGGGGGCCCCTCCTGGGCCTCCCGGGCCGGGACGGCGGCGGCGATCTGGTCCCGCGGGGACGCGTGGCGGCTCGCGGTTGGCTGGCGGCGCCGGGGCGGACAACGTCCGGCGCGGGCGGACACGTCCGGCCCGGCGCGGGGGAAGATGGATCTGTTTTTTTTAGGGTTTTGCACGGGGGAAGAGGAGATCCGAATGGAGGGGGGTATATATAGGCATAAGTGGAGCTAGGAGAGTCCAAATGAGGTGCGGTTTTCGCCCTCGCGATCGTGATCGAACGCTCTAGGACATGGAGCTGAGTTTGGTGGGTTTTGGGCCAAATTTGGGGGATGTTGGGCTGCAACACACACGAGGCCTTTTCGGTCCCTCGGTTAACCGTAGGAGTATCAAACGAAGTCCAACTGACCCGAAACTTGACAGGCGGTCTACCGGTAGTAAACCAAGGCCGCATGACAAGCCCCGGTCCAATCCGGAAATGTTTAATCCCCACACACGAAAGAAAGCTAGAAATGGCCACCGGAGGAGAACGAAGCGCCGGAATGCAAAACGGACAACGGGGAAAATGCTCGAACGCATGAGATGAACATGTATGCAAATGCAATGCACGAGATGACATGATAAGAGATGCACGAAAAGAAAACAACACACGGAGACAAAGACCCGAACCCGAGAAATAAATATAACTTAACACCGGAAACGGCAAGAGTTGGATACAAATAGGGAAAGTTACATCCGGGGTGTTACAACACTCCACCACTACGAAAAGATCTCGTCCCGAGATCTAGGACTGAAAGAACTCCGGGTACTCAGAACGGAGGTGATCCTCGCGTTCCCAGGTAGCTTCACGATCGGAATGGTGAGACCACTTGACTTTGAGAAATTTGATTGACTTGTTGCGAGTCTTGCGTTCAGTCTCTTCAAGAATAGCAACTGGGTGCTCACGATAGGAGAGATCTTCTTGGAGCTCAATGTCCTCGAAGTTGACGGTGCGGTCAGGAGTCTTGAAGCACTTTCGAAGCTGAGAGACGTGGAACACATCATGAACATTTGCAAAGTTTGAAGGAAGCTCGAGCTGATAGGCGAGGTCGCCTCTCTTGCTGACAATCTTGAAAGGTCCCACGTATCTAGGGGCAAGCTTCCCTTTGATACCGAAGCGACGAGTACCTTTCATAGGAGAGACACGGAGGTAAACATGATCTCCGATATCGAAAGCCAAATCATGGTGCTTACTATCATAGTAGCTCTTCTGGCGGGATTGGGCTGCTTTGAGGTTATCACGAATGACTTTGCACATTTCTTCTGCTTCTGTGATTAAGTCATTACCCAGCAGCTGACGTTCACCGGTTTCAGACCAGTTGAGAGGGGTACGGCACTTCCTGCCATACAGAATTTCAAATGGGGCCTTGCCCGAACTTGCTTGAAAACTGTTGTTGTATGAGAATTCAGCATAAGGAAGACAGTCCTCCCACTTCATGCCGAAGGAGATCACACAAGCCCTGAGCATGTCTTCGAGAATCTGGTTGACACGCTCGACTTGACCGCTTGTTTGAGGATGGAAAGCAGTGCTGAAGCGGATGTTGGTGCCCATGGCCTTCTGAAAAGAATCCCAAAACTTCGAGGTAAAGATACTGCCACGGTCTGAAGAGATCACTTGAGGAATACCGTGCAGAGAGACGATGCGAGAGGTATAGAGTTCCGCCAATTGAGCTGCAGTGATCGACTCTTTGATAGCCAGAAAGTGAGCCACCTTGGTGAGCTTATCGATGACAACAAATATAGCATCATTGCCACGCTTGGACTTTGGAAACCCAGTCACGAAGTCCATTTCAATGTGGTCAAACTTCCATTCTGGAATGGCAAGAGGTTGGAGGAGACCAGCTGGCCTTTGGTGTTCTGCCTTCACTCTTCTGCAGACATCACACTCGTTCACGAATTGAGCGATCTCGCGCTTCATTCGAGTCCACCAATAAGCTTGCTTGAGATCCTGATACATCTTCGTACTACCAGGGTGGATGGAGAGGAGAGAGTTGTGAGCCTCGTTCATGATCACTTTACGAAGTTCACCTTTGGGCACAACAATACGATCCTCGAAGAAGAGAGTGTCCTTGTCATCAAGGCGGTAGCACTTGTACTTGGATTGACTCTTGGCAATCCCAATCTTCACCTTTTTCACCATAGCATCAAGAAGTTGGGCTTGGCGAATCTGGTCTTCTAAGGTAGGAGAGACTTGAAGGTTGGCGAGGAAGCCTTGAGGAACAACTTGAAGATTCAGCTTGCGGAAAGCTTCACAAAGCTCGGGTTGATAGGGCTTGAGAATCAGACTGTTGCAATATGCTTTTCTGCTCAAAGCGTCAGCAATCACATTAGCCTTGCCTGGAGTATACTCAATACTCGGATTGTACTCTTGAATCATTTCGACCCATCGAGTCTGCCTTAGGTTGAGATTAGGTTGAGTGAAGATGTACTTGAGACTCTTGTGATCAGTGAAAATGTCCACTTTTCTTCCCAATAGAAGATGTCTCCAAGTCAAAAGAGCATGCACAACTGCCGCCAACTCGAGATCATGAGTGGGGTAGTTCTTCTCTAGGCTTCAACTGGCGAGATGTATAAGCAATAACTTTCTTCCCTTGCATCAATACTGCGCCAAGACCTTGGAGAGAGGCATCACAAAAGACCTCGTACGGCTTGGATTCATCAGGTGGAGTCAGAACTGGAGCAGTGATCAACTTCTCTTTCAAAGTGTTGAAAGCAATATCACACTCCGGAGACCAAACGTACTTGACGTGCTTCTGAAGAAGATTTGAGAGAGGCTTCGCGATCTTGGAAAAGTTTTCAACGAATCTCCGGCAATAGCTTGCGAGTCCGAGAAAACTGCGGAGTTGCTTCACATTCTGAGGAGGTTCCCAATTCACAATTGCGGATACCTTCTCGGGATTCACGGAAATGCCCTTGGCAGAGATGATATGACCAAGATAAAGAACCTCATTGAGCCAAAATTCACACTTGGAGAACTTGGCATAGAACTGATATTACCTGAGCTTATCGAGAACCAAACGCAAGTGCTTGGCATGATCTTCCTTGTTCTTCGAGAAAACCAGAATGTCATCGAGATAGACCAAAACGAAGTCATTGGTGTAGGCGTTGAAGATGAAATTCATCATGCGAGAGAACGTCGGAGGAGCGTTGGCGAGGCCAAAAGACATGACGGTGTATTCATATGAACCAAAGCTTGTTCTGAATGCTGTCTTGGGAATATCTTCTTCACGAATGTGAATCTGGTGATAACCCATACGGAGATCAAGCTCTGATACCAACTTGTAATGCCCTCGATGCGGCTATAGCTCCCACGTGTCGAGGCACGACTTAGAGACATAACCGCATTGAAAGCAATGTCGCAAGTCAGGCAATCATTACAACATCCCATGTAATACATAATAAAACGGGGAAGATAACAGAGTTGGCTTACACTCGCCACGTCACATCAGAGTACATAAATTACATTCATCATACAAATCACTCATGGCCCGACTACGGCGCCAAAATAGAAAAGACCCCCAACATGCGACAAGGCCCTGAATCGATAACCCCAACTAGGAACCACTACTGATCGTCAGGAAAGGAAACATAATAACGCTGAGAGTCCTCGTCGAACTCCCACTTGAGCTCGTACTCGTCACCTGGAGCGGAATCACCTGGACCTGCATCTAGAGTTGTAGTATCTGTGAGCCACAGGGACTCAACAATCTCACACCCACGCGATCAAGACTATTTAAGCTTATAGGACAGGATAAGGCAAGTATATGTGGAGCTGCAGCAAGCGACTAGCATCAATGTGGTGGCTATCTTATACGCCAAAGAGAGCGAGAAGAGGAGGCAAGGCGCGAGCGAGAAACTAGAGGAACAACCTGCGCAAGCATTACTCCAACACCGTGTCCACTTCCCGGACTCCGCCGAGAAGGGGCCATCACGGTAACACACACGGTTGATTCATTTTAATTAAGTCTAGTTAAAGTTATCTACAACCGGACATTAACAAATTCCCATCTGCCCATATCCGCGGGCACGGCTTTCGAAAGTTCAATCCCTGCAGGGGAGTCCCAACTTAGCCCATGACAAGCTCTCACGGTCAACGAAGGAATAGACCTCCACCCGAGACACACCGATCAGACTCGGTAACCCGGTACAACAAGACAATTCGACAGGTTAAAACAAGTCCAGCAACACCGCCCGAATGTGCCGACATATCCCGATAGGAGCTGCACATATCTCTTTCTCAGGGCACACTCAGATTGTCCAAACTTCCGATAGGCCAGCCCAGAGTTGCCCCTGGTAGCCATCGGCGGCTGACGGTTTGGACCAACACTCAGAGGAGCACTGGCCCGGGGGGGGTGTTAAAATAAGATGACCCTTGAGTCTGCAGATCCCAAGGGAAAGAAAAGGCTAGGTGGCAAATGGTAAAACCAAGGTTGGGCATTGCTGGAAAAGCTTTAATCAAGGCGAACTATCAAGGGGTTCCCGTTATAACCCAACCGCGTAAGGAACGCAAAATCCGGGAACATAACACCGATATGACGGAAACTAGGGCGGCAAGAGTGGAACAAAACACTAGGCGAGAGGCCGAGCCTTCCACCCTTTACCAAGTATATAGATGCATTAAGACAACATAGCAATATAATGATATCCCAACAAGTAAATAAATGTTCCAACAAGGAACGGCCTCCAATCTTCACCTGCAACTAGCAACGCTATAAGAGGGGCTGAGCAAATGTTATCTCCTTGTTCACTTAATTGTGGAAATCCATCTTTTGTTAATCTCGATGAATTGTCGCTGATTCCATCAGCCACCTCCTCATTCTATCCTTGATTTAATAATGAACTCATGATTCGGAACTTGCTTCCACAGTTCAATTCCCGAGAATCTTACAATGTCGTCTCGTCAATTTGTCTTGCACCTTTCCTTCTCAGGCATCTTGAGTCTGAGGTTTCCTAACACCAATCAGATCTGAATCTCGGTCAGATATGATGGTTGGAACATATTTCCAAGAGTTATAACATTGGTCTTTATATGATCTGGTAAGGTGATGTCATGCCTAGCACACCTGGCCGGAGGACCTATTGTTATAGTTTCCTTTTTAACAAGGTTAACCATTTTTCTATGAGGAAATTGAATGCCTTGTTTAATAAGTTTATCCTGATGGACCTTTCGTGTATCCGAAGTCCGACCTTTGCTTGATGACCATGTCAATGCTATCTCGAAGCATGTCTGTGGTACTCCGATTTTCAATAAAAATATTTGAAGCACAATGCTAAATTTCGTTATCAATTATCCAAACACCGTTGTATGGGTAATGTCATGAAGTTCCTCCTCCTTTACCTAAAGGGTTTTCTGCGTTATATCCCGTCATGGATATCATGATCTGCTTGTCCTTGGGAATGATATATCCCTGAAACATGTGTTTAAACACAGTTACATTTCCATTGTTCTGTTTAATCTGATAGACACTTTTACCTTTCCATTGGTTTGTTTAAACCCTTTCTAGGATTTATATGATCTAAGCAGTAATAAGTCACTGCTTTTGTAAGCACCTTGATGTACCAATCTGTCAGTAAGAACCTGTTACTATTGTTGATGACATTCCGGTAACCGCCGATGGACGAGAACTTTGCCTAATGGTCTGCCTCGTTCAACGAGTAGGAAAATGGTTCTCTTCGTCCCTCGCCCTTGGTATCGACATTGTTGCCAACATAACTGATACTACCCTCTGACATGTCTTGCTATCATGACCGTGCAAGATATCAATGCTTCCTACTTTTAATCCACATGGTGGGCCCATAACCCACAGTTCCACAGGATCAAAACCTGACTCTCCTATACACCCCTGGTTTCCAAAGTTAATTCCTCGCACTTAGCCTCATATGTGATTCACGAGCCACCTTCCGAGAGATCATCAATTCTGGTATCAGACACAATACTTATTCCCATTGCTTTGAACCCCCTTTCATGCCCTGTTTCAGGCATCGAACGATTGCCTGCCCGCTCAATACTTCCCATGATACCTCCTTACTTTGCTCTCGATATTTTCGTAAGTTTCAATTCAAGAGTTACCTCCGCCACCTCCCTCGATGTTATCGACCAGATAGTCGACCTTGCAGAGGTCTGTTCTCCCGGAATGCCCACCCTTTATTCTTTCGTAAGTACGATGGAGTTCCTGAAGAAAGGACGCCAACTTCATCATGGTGACCTAAAGTAGAGAAATGAAGACATCAATATATTGGACTGGCCTCTTCGAGAAGAGCAAGCCAGGATGAGAAGACCTGCTAGATTCGTTACCAAACCTCCCCCCTTTCACTACCTCATAAATATCAGGACGAGATTTCTTGTAGTGGAGGAGAATTGTGACGGCCGGATAATTAAGCTACAGTAATCCCCTGCTATTGATGGCACGTCACCTCGGTTGCTGTTGCTAATTGCGCATTACTTCAAAACAATTAAAATTCTAATTTGAATTATTGGCAAACAAAAAAGTTTTCAAACAATAAAACTAATATGTTCACACTATTCTATAAAATTCCCCTAATCATTGCCATGATGGTACCAACTTCATTTGGCTCACGGATAAATCCCTAGGAAATTAATAAGTGGTCCAACAACAAATAAATTAGCCATTTCAAAATAAATGGGTGTTTATGTATTTACAAACCACTTGAAATCGTGTGTGCTAGCTCAAAACATTGCCTATTATTTATGTGACAAGTTTTGTGTTCAACAAAACTTATTTGGATTAAATTAAAATACAAAACGGTGGAGAAAATACAAAACAGAAAATTAGAAGAAGGAACAGGGGCTAAGTGCACACTGTACACTACAGGCCCAGTGCTATAGTGCACAGCCCAGCCCACCACAGGCCTTTCCTCTTTCTCCTGTATAGAGGAGAAGGCAGAGGCCATGGCGTGGCGGCCATCCCACGGCGCCACGGCCGGATGACCGACACTTGCTCCTCTCGGGTGCCCTAGAGAGGATAAGGAGGACACCCATGACCCCCTGCCGAACCCTAGCCACTTCCCCTCTTCTACATCGTCCCCCACGCTCGATCCCGATCTCGACCGTCTGCATCCATGGACGCGCCGCGTCGATCCGGCAGCTACCGGCCTCCCCTCATCGCGCGAGGATGACTGGGAGCTCCGTCGTGGTCGGCTCCATCACCACGCCAAAGGGCTCGAGCTAGAATGGCCCGTAGCCTCGACATCGTCCTCATCTTCGCCCACGGTCGCCGCATCGCGCCATCGTTTGCCACCCCAACGGACCACCCCGGCTTCCTTGACCATGTCCATGAGCCTCCCCGTGAGCTTCTCTGTTGATTCACCTACTTTCCCCCCCTCGATCCGTGCCGCTACGTGTCAAACACCGCCATGGCCGGAGCTCTGCTTCCATGTACGCATACGTTCTATTCTTGGCTGTTGCTCCCTGCTCCTGTAGCCTGCTGCTCCATGCATTGTTGTGCTGCTACTGTTGCGCTACACTGTCGCTGCTGCCGCCGCTTGCCTGGCGCCCTACTGCGCGTGTGCCGGCCGCAGCCTCGCCGCGCCCGCCTGCGCCGCTGCCCGTCGCCTCCCTGAAACCCCGGCCGCTCGAGCTACTGGCCGTAGCCGCTGTGTGCTTGTGCGTGTATGCACAGCCACCATGAGGCCGGCTGGGTTCTGTCCACTAAGGCCGGCCCCGTTCTAATTTGCTAGTAGTAATTAGGTTTGTTAGGTGTTAATTAGCCTAATGGCACAATGACAGTGGGCCCCCATCTAAATAACCTTTTAATTTAACTATAGTCAATGACATGTGGGATCCACAACATTGTTCACGTTTGACTCCAGTCAACACTTTGACTATTGACTGCTAAGTCAGCTCCCAGGTGTCCCACTGTCAGCCTCTCAGCCTATGTGGCTGGGTACAATAGTGGGTACACATAGAAAAATCCCCTTTTTATTTCGAATTAATAATAAATTCCAAATATTGTTTTAAACTTTGTAAATTCATATAAAAGAATTCGTAGCTCGGATGAAAAAACTTTGTACATGAAAGTTACTCAGAACGACGAGACGAATTCGGATACGCAGCCCGGTCGTCCGCCACGCGTCCCTAGCATAGTGAACCTGCAACATTTCACCTCCGGTTCATCTGTCCGAAAACGCGGAACCCCGGGGATACTTTCCCGGATGTTTCCCCCCTTCGCCGGTATCACCTATCCCTGCGTTAGATCATCTCTAGCACCACGTTTGTCATGTTATGATTTGATTGCTCTGTTATTTATTGTGTTCCCCCTCCGTTACTTCTTTCCGGTAGACTACGAGACCGACGCCGCTGATGCCCCGGTCGACTACGGTGTTGACGGCCCCTCCTTCTTGTCTGAGCAACCAGGCAAGCCCCCCCCCCTTGATCACCAGATATCGCCTACTCTCTTCTATACTGCTTGCATTAGAGTAGTGTAGCATGATAATGCTTTCCGTTATTCCTATCCTGATGCATAGCCTGTCCTTGTTACTACTGTTGTTACCTTTACCTGCAATCCTACATGCCTAGTATAGGATGCTAGTGTTCCATCAGTGGCCCTACACTCTTGTCCGTCTGCCATGCTATACTACTGGGCCGTGATCACTTCGGGAGGTGATCACGGGCATATGCTATATACTTTACACTGTTACATTACCTGTGGTACTGTTCGGAGATGGGGGCTGAAGGGGCAGGTGGTTCCACCCAGGTAGTGGTGGGCCTGGGTTTCCGACGGCCCCCGACTGTTACCTTGTGGTGGAGCGACAGGGCAGGTTGAGACCACCTAGGAGAGAGGTGGCCTGGCCCTGGTCGGCGTTCGCGGATACTTAACACGCTTAACGAGATCTGGGTAATTGATCTGAGTCTGGCCATTTGGTCTATACGCACTAACCATCTACGCGGGAGTAGTTATGGGTATCCCGGCGTCGTGGTATCAGCCGAAGCCTTCGTGACGTCAGCGACTGAGTGGCGCGCGCCGGATTGGAACGTAAGCCTGCTCTTGTATTAAGGGGGCTAGTTCTGCTTCCGGCCGCGTTCGCAACGTGCAGGTGTGCTAAGGGCGATGGGCCCAGACCCCTGTGCGCTTAGGTTTAGACCGGCGTGCTGACCTCTCTGTTGTGCCTAGGTGGGGCTGCGACGTGTTGATCTTCCGAGGCCAGGCATGACCCAGGAAAGTGTGTCCGACCAAATGGGATCGAGCGTGTTGGGGTATGTGGTGCACCCCTGCAGGGAAGTTAATCTATTCGAATAGCCGTGATCTTCGGTAACAGGACGACTTGGAGTTGTACCTTGACCTTATGACAACTAGAACCGGATACTTAATAAAACACACCCTTCCAAGTGCCAGATACAACCGGTGGTCACTCTCTCACAGGGCGACGAGGGGAGGATCATCGGTTAGGATTATGCTATACGATGCTACTTGGAGGACTTCAGTCTACTCTCTTCTACATGTTGCAAGACGGAGGCTGCCAGAAGCGTAGTCTTCGAAAGGATTAGTTATCCCCCTCTTATTCTGGCATTCTGAAGTTCAGTCCACATATGATACCCTTATTCCATTTGATACCCATGCATATGTAGTGTAGCTCCTTGCTTGCGAGTACTTTGGATGAGTACTCACGGTTGCTTTCTCCCTCTTTTCCCCCTATCCCTTCTACCTGGTTGTCGCAACCAGATGTTGGAGCCCAGGAGCCAGACGCCACCTTCGACGACGACTCCTACTACACCGGAGGTGCCTACTACTACGTGCTGCTCGCTGACGGCGACCAGGAGTAGTTAGGAGGATCCCAGGCAGGAGGCCTGCGCCTCTTTCGATCTGTATCCCAGTTTGTGCTAGCCTTCTTAAGGCAAACTTGTTTAACTTATGTCTGTACTCAGATATTGTTGCTTCCGCTGACTCGTCTATGATCGAGCTCTTGTATTCGAGCCCTCGAGGCCCCTGGCGTGTAATATGATGCTTGTATGACTTATTTCATTTGTAGAGTTGTGTTGTGATATCTTCCCGTGAGTCCCTGATCTTGATCGTACACGTTTGCGTGTATGATTAGTGTACGATTAAATCGGGGGCGTCACAAGTTGGTATCAGAGCCGACTTCCTTTAGGAATCCCCCTTCCATACTCCTTGGCCGAAGTCGAGTCTAGACCTTGCAAAACTTTTACTAACATGGTTGTGCGGCCCATGGGCCCACGTCGCCATTGGGTGGTATTAGGATCTTTTACTTCTCGATCTTTACTCTGGGATTCTGAACTCTCTTCTATTCGGGTTAAACAATTTTTACTAAAATCTAACTTTAGGTTCTCGAAAATACTTTCTCCCGGAGAGCCCCTTCAGTCCAGATGATCGCTGGCTGCACTAGAAGATTTCGAAGATACTCTCCGATATTCTCTCGAGACCTTGTGTCCGTTGCTTTTGCAATTCCCTTCCACCGAAATATCCCTATGGATAAATACTTACACCTGTCGTTCTTACTTTTATTCCCAGTTGATCTTGTTATTACAAGATAACCCAAAATTCTCTATAATGTTTCGAGTATACTTTATGCCCACTGCCTTGCAGTTCCTTGCCACCTGAATATCCCTACGGATAATTCTCGCACTTATCGAGTATCCGCTCATCCCCCAGTTGTTCATGTGTTTCACAATGGTCATCGAAATACTATTCGATCCTCCAAAATCCTTAGTAGCTTATTGCTCTGCAATACTTGTCTGCTTGCATGATGGATGCTTTCCATATGTCTGGCAATATTCGTTAGTATCCTTAGACACCGTCATTTTGATACCTTTGATTCAACATGAGTGCGAATGCACGCAATCATCAGTTGATCCTTCTAAATTATCTTTCCGACTCAGACATCATTTTAAACATGAGCTGGTTCTCAACAAATCCAATTGCCGTCGATTGTACCCCTAAGGCTATTCAACTTATCCATCCCTAATCAGAACATTGCTCCTGATCCCTTGATTTGAAAATCATAATTCCTTTGTTATTTAAACGTTGAATTATTCAGATGTTCTGTAAAATGATGCATTTGCATTCTTTCTTCCTCTGATTGGATATCGATACTCACATCAGCTCCATTGTGGATCACCATACCCACTGTTGGATTATTATCCGACCATGTCCTTCATAATTAATCACCTTGTGAGTTCTTTCTCCGATACATAATGCCTTTGGTAATTTGTATCCTCTCCTTTTGCCAACCATGCTCTGCTTTCGAGCTAGTAATATTTACTCTCAAAGCTTGTGGTATATGTTTCCACGATACCCTGACGGGTTGAACCTATGCCTTCCTTAATTTGTGTGACCTCGAAAGTTATGCGGGTTATACCCTGCTGACGCTTCGTCAGATAACTTTTCAACACTACAACTTCGAAAAGGGGAGGTAAATGTAAGGTTATGCATTGAAGAAGTGGGAGTCGACCTTGAACTTTGTGTTCATGCCCATGGACACGATGTAGATCTTATTATTAAAGCTTCTCTTAAATTAATTACTCCCTTGGTATAAGTTCATATTATATCTGGGATCTGGCCTTTTGCAATCGTGGTTTCGACCATGTTCTCCTTTAAGTACCGTTTCTCGTGCAAGTTTAAGCACTTGTCTTCTGCAGAGCAATACCCCAGTCCAACCTCTACTTTGATCTGTCGTCGAGTATTACCCCCTGGTATCTCGAGGATACCACGGGATACATAACTTCTTATGAGTTCTTCATCAACTAATATTCTTGCCGATTCCATTTTTCCAACGGGTTTTCAGTTGTTAGAACCCCTCAAGGACACCGACAACTGAATTGAGTCCGCACTACGATTCAACAACTCTTGGTAACCTTCATTACTTACGAGTCTGAACTCGATCACGTCATTCCGAGCCTACTCGACTATATCATTATCGTGCCAAATTTTAACTGTGCTACCTGGTCCTTCTTTCCGGAGCACAATTTCGACGATGGGCTAAGCTTACGTCGATCTTCCTTGTCTTATCGTTTCACCTCAAACAACAAACTTGATTTCAAGTTTGTGACGTACCCATGGTTCCAATAACCTTTCGCTTCATCATTCGTTTGACTTGATGTCATCGCCGACCGATTACATCTCCATGAAACCTCTCGATAGAAATTGTCATGATCATCATCAACATTTCGAGCTCCTCAAGGATATCAATTGAATTCCTGATGAGAAATACCATCCTTGCCCTCGATGATTTGTGTTAACATCGACCCCTCGATTGCCTTCCGTTCAACACAAACTTGTTCGTGTTTTGTGTCATACCTTGAGATCCTTGCTATCCAGCATTTGTTCTCCTTTACATTGGAGTATTACCATCTTTTATGTCAAGAATGTTGTGATAATTTCATCACCTCTTAAGAATTCTTGGTATCGTGATACTTCTCACCATCACCATTCTTTCTTGGTCCTCGTGTTGATTCCAACCGGGGTACCAACAAGTGAACGGTGTTGTTTGGATTCTGCACTTCTAGCAACCCTATTGCTTTGAAGTTAATGGTCGGCCGTTCGTTCTTAGACTATTGATTATTGAATCACCATTCTGACATTGGTTGTGCAACCCAACCCATATTTTGGGCGCACCTATCAACCAATGTTTAATTGTGTATGTTTTCCGTGAGCATACTTCCTTATATCATTTGATCTGACAAATGTTATCTCCTTGTTCACTTAATTGTGGAAATCCATCTTTTGTTAATCTCGATGAATTGTCGCTGATTCCATCAGCCACCTCCTCATTCTATCCTTGATTTAATAATGAACTCATGATTCGGAACTTGCTTCCACAGTTCAATTCCCGAGAATCTTACAATGTCGTCTCGTCAATTTGTCTTGCACCTTTCCTTCTCAGGCATCTTGAGTCTGAGGTTTCCTAACACCAATCAGATCTGAATCTCGGTCAGATATGATGGTTGGAACATATTTCCAAGAGTTATAACATTGGTCTTTATATGATCTGGTAAGGTGATGTCATGCCTAGCACACCTGGCCGGAGGACCTATTGTTATAGTTTCCTTTTTAACAAGGTTAACCATTTTTCTATGAGGAAATTGAATGCCTTGTTTAATAAGTTTATCCTGATGGACCTTTCGTGTATCCGAAGTCCGACCTTTGCTTGATGACCATGTCAATGCTATCTCGAAGCATGTCTGTGGTACTCCGATTTTCAATAAAAATATTTGAAGCACAATGCTAAATTTCGTTATCAATT
This sequence comes from Triticum urartu, assembly GCF_056163025.1. Lineage (NCBI taxonomy): Eukaryota > Viridiplantae > Streptophyta > Magnoliopsida > Poales > Poaceae > Triticum > Triticum urartu. The sequence continues at coordinate 123,466,310 of NC_141873.1, forward strand.
ATCCAAACACCGTTGTATGGGTAATGTCATGAAGTTCCTCCTCCTTTACCTAAAGGGTTTTCTGCGTTATATCCCGTCATGGATATCATGATCTGCTTGTCCTTGGGAATGATATATCCCTGAAACATGTGTTTAAACACAGTTACATTTCCATTGTTCTGTTTAATCTGATAGACACTTTTACCTTTCCATTGGTTTGTTTAAACCCTTTCTAGGATTTATATGATCTAAGCAGTAATAAGTCACTGCTTTTGTAAGCACCTTGATGTACCAATCTGTCAGTAAGAACCTGTTACTATTGTTGATGACATTCCGGTAACCGCCGATGGACGAGAACTTTGCCTAATGGTCTGCCTCGTTCAACGAGTAGGAAAATGGTTCTCTTCGTCCCTCGCCCTTGGTATCGACATTGTTGCCAACATAACTGATACTACCCTCTGACATGTCTTGCTATCATGACCGTGCAAGATATCAATGCTTCCTACTTTTAATCCACATGGTGGGCCCATAACCCACAGTTCCACAGGATCGAAACCTGACTCTCCTATACACCCCTGGTTTCCAAAGTTAATTCCTCGCACTCAGCCTCATATGTGATTCACGAGCCACCTTCCGAGAGATCATCAATTCTGGTATCAGACACAATACTTATTCCCATTGCTTTGAACCCCCTTTCACGCCCTGTTTCAGGCATCGAACGATTGCCTGCCCGCTCAATACTTCCCATGATACCTCCTTACTTTGCTCTCGATATTTTCGTAAGTTTCAATTCAAGATTTTCCTCCGCCACCTCCCTCGATGTTATCGACCAGATAGTCGACCTTGCAGAGGTCTGTTCTCCCGGAATGCCCACCCTTTATTCTTTCGTAAGTACGATGGAGTTCCTGAAGAAAGGACGCCAACTTCATCATGGTGACCTAAAGTAGAGAAATGAAGACATCAATATATTGGACTGGCCTCTTCGAGAAGAGCAAGCCAGGATGAGAAGACCTGCTAGATTCGTTACCAAACCTCCCCCCTTTCACTACCTCTTAAATCTCGGGACGAGATTTCTTGTAGTGGAGGAGAATTGTGACGGCCGGATAATTAAGCTACAGTAATCCCCTGCTATTGATGGCACGTCACCTCGGTTGCTGTTGCTAATCGCGCATTACTTCAAAACAATTAAAATTCTAATTTGAATTATTGGCAAACACAATAAAACTAATATGTTCACACTATTCTATAAAATTCCCCTAATCATTTCCATGATGGTACCAACTTCATTTGGCTCACGGGTAAATCCCTAGGAAATTATTAAGTGGTCCAACAGCAAATAAATTAGCCATTTCAAAATAAATGGGTGTTTATGTATTTACAAACCACTTGAAATCGTGTGTGCTAGCTCAAAACATTGCCTATTATTTATGTGACAAGTTTTGTGTTCAACAAAACTTATTTGGGTTAAATTAAAATACAAAACGGTGGAGAAAATACGAAACAGAAAATTAGAAGAAGGAACAGGGGCTAAGTGCACACTGTACACTACAGGCCCAGTGCTATAGTGCACAGCCCAGCCCACCACAGGCCTTTCCTCTTTCTCCTGTATAGAGGAGAAGGCAGAGGCCATGGCGTGGCGGCCATCCCACGGCGCCACGGCCGGATGACCGACACCTGCTCCTCTCGGGTGCCCTAGAGAGGATAAGGAGGACACCCATGACCCCCTGCCGAACCCTAGCCACTTCCCCTCTTCTACATCGTCCCCCACGCTCGATCCCGATCTCGACCGTCTGCATCCATGGCCGCGCCGCGTCGATCCGGCAGCTACCGGCCTCCCCTCGTCACGCGAAGATTACTGGGAGCTCCGTCATGGTCGGCTCCATCACCACGCCGAAGGGCTCAAGCTAGAATGGCCCGTAGCCTCGACATCGTCCTCATCTTCGCCCACGGTCGCCGCATCGCGCCATCGTTTGCCACCCCAACGGACCACCCCGGCTTCCTTGACCATGTCCACGAGCCTCCCCGTGAGCTTCTCTGTCGATTCACCTACTTTCCCCCCCTCGATCCGTGCCCCTACGTGTCAAACACCGCCATGGCCGGAGCTCTGCTTCCATGTACGCGTACGTGCTGTTCTTGGCTGTTGCTCCCTGCTCCTGTAGCCTGCTGCTCCATGCATTGTTGTGCTGCTACTGTTGCGCTACATTGTCGCTGTTGCCGCCGCTTGCCTGGCGCCCTACTGCGCATGTGTCGGCCGCAGCCTCGCCGCGCCCGCCTGCGCCGCTGCCCGTCGCCTCCCTGAAACCCCGGCCGCTCGAGCTACTGGCCGTAGCCACTGTGTGCTTGTGCGTGTATGCACAGCCACCATGAGGCCGGCTGGGTTCTGTCCACTAAGGCCGGCCCCGTTCTAATTTGCTAGTAGTAATTAGGTTTGTTAGGTGTTAATTAGCCTAATGGCACAATGACAGTGGGCCCCCATCTAAATAACCTTTTAATTTAACTATAGTCAATGACATGTGGGATCCACAACACTGTTCACATTTGACTCCAGTCAACACTTTGACTATTGACTGCTAAGTCAGCTCCCAGGTGTCCCACTGTCAGCCTCTCAGCCTATGTGGCTGGGTACAATAGTGGGTACACATAGAAAAATCCCCTTTTTATTTCGAATTAATAATAAATTCCAAATATTGTTTTAAACTTTGTAAATTCATATAAAAGAATTCGTAGCTCGGATGAAAAAACTTTGTACATGAAAGTTACTTAGAACGACGAGACGAATTCGGATACGCAGCCCGGTCGTTCGCCACGCGTCCCTAGCATAGTGAACCTGCAACATTTCACCTCCGGTTGATCTGTCCAAAAACGCGGAACCCCGGGGATACTTTCCCGGATGTTTCCCCCCTTCGCCGGTATCACCTATCCCTGCGTTAGATCACCTCTAGCACCACGTTTGTCATGTTATGATTTGATTGCTCTGTTATTTATTGTGTTCCCCCTCTGTTACTTCTTTCCGGTAGACTACGAGACCGACGCCGCAGATGCCCCGGTCGACTACGGTGTTGACGGCCCCTCCTTCTTGTCTGAGCAACCAGGCAAGCCCCCCCCTGATCACCAGATATCGCCTACTCTCTTCTATACTGCTTGCATTAGAGTAGTGTAGCATGATACTGCTTTCCGTTATTCCTATCCTGATGCATAGCCTGTCCTTGTTACTACTGTTGTTACCTTTACCTGCAATCCTACATGCCTAGTATAGGATGCTAGTGTTCCATCAGTGGCCCTACACTCTTGTCCGTCTGCCATGCTATACTACTGGGCCGTGATCACTTCGGGAGGTGATCACGGGCATATGCTATATACTTTACACTGTTACATTACCTGTGGTACTGTTCGGAGATGGGGGCTAAAGGGGCAGGTGGTTCCACCCAGGTAGTGGTGGGCCTGGGTTTCCGACGGCCCCCGACTGTTACCTTGTGGCGGAGCGACAGGGCAGGTTGAGACCACCTAGGAGAGAGGTGGCCTGGCCCTGGTCGGCGTTCGCGGATACTTAACACGCTTAACGAGATCTGGGTAATTGATCTGAGTCTGGCCATTTGGTCTATACGCACTAACCATCTACGCGGGAGTAGTTATGGGTATCCCGACGTCGTGGTATCAGCCGAAGCCTTCGTGACGTCAGCGACTGAGTGGCGCGTGCCGGATTGGAACGTAAGCCTGCTCTTGTATTAAGGGGGCTAGTTCTGCTTCCGGCCGCGTTCGCAACGTGCAGGTGTGCTAAGGGCGATGGGCCCAGACCCCTGTGCGCTTAGGTTTAGACCGGCGTGCTGACCTCTCTGTTGTGCCTAGGTGGGGCTGCGACGTGTTGATCTTCCGAGGCCGGGCATGACCCAGGAAAGTGTGTCCGGCCAAATGGGATCAAGCGTGTTGGGGTATGTGGTGCACCCCTGCAGGGAAGTTAATCTATTTGAATAGCCGTGATCTTCGGTAACAGGACGACTTGGAGTTGTACCTTGACCTTATGACAACTAGAACCGGATACTTAATAAAACACACCCTTCCAAGTGCCAGATACAACCGGTGGTCGCTCTCTCACAGGGCGACGAGGGGAGGATCATCGGTTAGGATTATGCTATATGATGCTACTTGGAGGACTTCAGTCTACTCTCTTCTACATGTTGCAAGATGGAGGCTGCCAGAAGCGTAGTCTTCGAAAGGATTAGTTATCCCCCTCTTATTCTGGCATTCTGCAGTTCAGTCCACATATGATACCCTTATTCCATTTGATACCCATGCATATCTAGTGTAGCTCCTTGCTTGCGAGTACTTTGGATGAGTACTCACGGTTGCTTTCTCCCTATTTTCCCCCTATCCCTTCTACCTGGTTGTCGCAACCAGATGTTGGAGCCCAGGAGCCAGACGCCACCTTCGACGATGACTCCTACTACACCGGAGGTGCCTACTACTACGTGCTGCCCGCTGACGGCGACCAGGAGTAGTTAGGAGGATCCCAGGCAGGAGGCCTGCGCCTCTTTCGATCTGTATCTCAGTTTGTGCTAGCCTTCTTAAGGCAAACTTGTTTAACTTATGTCTGTACTCAGATATTGTTGCTTCCGCTGACTCGTCTATGATCGAGCTCTTGTATTCGAGCCCTCGAGGCCCCTGGCTTGTAATATGATGCTTGTATGACTTATTTTATTTGTAGAGTTGTGTTGTGATATCTTCCCGTGAGTCCCTGATCTTGATCGTACACGTTTGCGTGTATGATTAGTGTACAATTAAATCGGGGGCGTCACATCACGTCCGTGACAAGTAGACCGAAATGATTCTGCATCTACTACTATTACTCCACACATCGACCGCTATCCAGCATGCATCTAGAGTATTAAGTTCACAAGAACAGAGTAACACATTAGGCAAGATGACATGATGTACAGGGATAAACTCAAGCAATATGATATAAACCCCATCTTTTTATCCTTGATGGCAACAATACAATACGTGCCTTGCTGCCCCTGCTGTCACTGGGAAAGGACACCACAAGATTGAACCCAAAGCTAAGCACTTCTCCCATTGCAAGAAAGATCAATCTAGTAGGCCAAACCAAACTGATAATTCTAAGAGACTTGCAAAGATAACATTTCATACATAAAAGAATTCAGAGAAGAATCAAATATTGTTCATAGATAATCTTGATCATAAACCCACAATTCATCGGATCTCGATAAACACACCGCAAAAAGAATTACATCGAATAGATCTCCAAGAAGATCGAGGAGAACTTTGTATTGAGATCCAAAGAGAGAGAAGAAGCCATCTAGCTAATAACTGTGGACCCGAAGGTCTATGGTAAACTACTCACACATCATCGGAGAGGCTATGGGGTTGATGTAGAAGCCCGCTGTGATCGATTCCCCCTACGGTGGAGCTCCGAAAAAGGCTCCAAGATGGGATCTCACGGGTACAAAAGGTTGCGGTGGTGGAAATAGGGTTTTGTGGTGCTCCCGGATGTTTTCGGGGTATATGGATATATATATATAGGAGGAAGAAGTAGGTTGGTGGAGCTGCGAGGGGCCCACGGGGGTGGGAGCGCGCCCAGGGGGGCAGGCGCGCCTCCCTGCCTCTTGGCCTCCTTGCTCCTTTCTTGACGTCTACTCCAAGTCCCATGGATCACGTTGTTCCAAAAATAACTCTCCCGAAGGTTTCATTCCGTTTGATATTCCTTTTCTGCAAAACACTGAAATAGGCAAAAAAACAACAATTTGCATTGGGCCTTGGGTTAGTAGGTTAGTCCCAAAAATAATATAAAAGTGTATAATAAAGCCCATAAACATCCAAAACAGATAATATAATAGCATGGAACAATCAAAAATTATAGATACATTGAAGACGTATCAAGCATCCCCAAGCTTAATTCATACTCGTCCTCGAGTAGGTAAATGATAAAAACAGAATTTTTGATGTGGAATGCTACCTAGCATAATTCTCAATGTAATTTTCTTTATTGTGGCATGAATGTTAAGATCCGAAAGATTCAAGACAAAAGTTTAATATTGACATAAAAATAATAATACTTCAAGTATACTAATAAAGCAATCACGTCTTCTCAAAATAACATGGCCAAAGGAAGTTATCCTACAAAAAGATATAGTCTGGCTATGCTCTATCTTCACCACACAAATATTTAAATCATGCACAGCCCCGATGACAAAGCAATTGTTTCATACTTTTGATGTTCTCAAACTTTTTCAATCTTCACGCAATATATGAGCGTGAGCCATGGACATAGCACTATATGTGGAATAGAATGGTGGTTGTGGAGAAGACAAAGGGAGAAGATAGTCTCACATCAACTAGGCGTATCAACGAGCTATGGAGATACCCATCAATAGATATCAATGTGAGTGAGTAGGATTGCCATGCAACGGATGCACTAGAGCTATAAGTGTATGAAAGCTCAAAAAGAAACTAAGTGGGTGTGCATCCAACTTGCTTGCTCACGAAGACCTAGGGCAATTTGAGGAAGCCCATCATTAGAATATACAAGCCAAGTTCTATAATGTAAAATTCCCACTAGTATATGAAAGTGACAACATAGGAGACTATCTATCATGAAGATCATGGTGCTACTTTGAAGCACAAGTGTGGTAAGAGGATAGTAGCATTGTCCCTTCTCTCTTTTTCTCTCATTTCTCTTTCTTTTTTTTCTTTTTTGGGCCTTCCTTTTTTATGGCCTTTCCCCTTTTTTCGTCTTGAGTCTCTTCCCGACTTGTGGGGGAATCATGGTCTCCATCATCCTTTCCTCACATGGTACAATGCTCTAATAATGATGACCAGCACACTTTTATTTACATACAACTCAAAAATTACAACTCGATACTAGAACAAAATATGACTCTATGTGAATGCCTCCGGCGGTGTACCGGGATGTGCAATGAATCAAGAGTGACATGTATGAAAGAATTACGAACGGTGGCTTTGCCACAAATACAATGTCAACTACATAATCATGCAAAGCAATATGACAATGATGAAGCGTGTCATAATAAACGGAACAGTGTTAAGTTGCATGGCAATATATCTCGGAATGGCTATGGGAATGCCATAATAGGTAGGTATGGTGGCTGTTTTGAGGAAATTATATGGTGGGTTTATGGTACCGGCGAAAGTTGCGCGGTACTAGAGAGGCTAGCAATGGTGGAAGGGTGAGAGTGTGTATAATCCATGGACTCAACATTAGTCATAAAGAACTCACATACTTATTGCAAAAATCTATTAGTTATCGAAACAAAGTACTACGCGCATGCTCCTAGGGGATAGATTGGTAGGAAAAGACCATCGCTCGTCCCCGACCGCCACTCATAAGGAAGACAAACAATAAATAAATCATGTTCCGACTTCATCACATAACGGTTCGCCATACGTGCATGCTACGGGAATCACAAACTTTAACACAAGTATTTGTCAAATTCACAACTACTCAGCTAGCATGACTCTAACATCACCATCTTCATATCTCAAAACAATTATCAAGTATGAAACTTCTCATAGTATTCAATGCACTTTTTATGATAGTTTTTATTATACCTATCTTGGATGCCTATCATATTAGGACTAATTTTATAACCAAAGCAAATTACCATGCTGTTCTAAAGGACTCTCAAAATAATATAAGTGAAGCATGAGAGATCAATAATTTCTATAAAATAAAACTACCACCGTGCTGTAAAAGATATAAGTGAAGCACTAGAGCAAAATTATCTAACTCAAAAGATATAAGTGAAGCACATAGAGTATTCTAATAAATTCCAATTCATGTGTGTCTCTCCCAAAAGGTGTGTAAATCAAGGATGATTGTGGTAAAATAAACAGCAAAGACTCAAATCATACAAGACGCTCCAAGCAAAACACATATCATGTGGCGAATAAAAATATAGCATCAAGTAAAGTTACCGATGGACGAAGACGAAAGAGGGGATGCCTTCCGGGGCATCCCCAAGCTTAGGCTTTTGTTTGTCCTTTAGTTTTACCTTGGAGTGCCTTGGGCATCCCCAAGCTTTGGCTATTTCCACTCATTATTCCATAATCCATCAAATCTTTACCCAAAACTTGAAAACTTCACAACACAAAACTCAACAGAAAATCTCATGAGCTCCGTTAGTATAAGAAAACAAACTACCACTTAAGGTGTTGGGGAACGTAGTAATTTTAAAAAAATTCCTACGCACACGCAAGATCATGGTGATGCAAAGCAATGAGAGGGGAGAGTGTTGTCTACGTACCCTCGTAGACCGGAAGCAGAAGCATTATAACAACGCGGGTGATGTAGTCGTACGTCTTCACGGCCCGACCGATGAAGCACCGAAACTACGGCACCTCCGAGTTCTAGCACACGTTCAGCTCGATGACGATCCCCGGACTCCGATCCAGCAGAATGTCGGGGAAGAGTTCCGTCAGCACGATGGCGTGGTGACGATCTTGATGTTCTACCGTCGCAGGGCTTCGCCTAAGCACCGCTACAATATCATTGAGGATTATGGTGGAGGGGGGGGGCACCGCACACGGCTAAGAGATCAATGATCAATTGTTGTGTCTATGGGGTGCCCCCCCTGCCCCTGTATATAAAGGATCAAGGGGAGAGGTGGCCGGCCTAGGAGGAGGGCGCGCCAAGGGGGGAGTCCTAGTCCCACTAGGAGTAGGACTCCTCCTTCTCTTGTTGGAGTAGGAGAGAAGGAAAGAGGGGGAGAGAAACAAGGAAAAGTGGGCTGCACCCCTTGTCCAATTCGGACCAGAGGGGGGGCGCGCGCCTCCTTCCTTTTGGCCTCTCTCCTCCATTCCCGTATGGCCCAATAAGGCCCATATACTCCCCGGCGAATTCCCGTAACTCTCCGGTACTCCGAAAAATACCTGAATCACTCGGAACCTTTCCGATGTCCGAATATAGTCGTCCAATATATCAATCTTTACGTCTCAACCATTTCGAGACTCCTGGTCATGTCCCCGATCTCATCCGGGACTCCGAACTCCTTCGGTACATCAAAACTCATAAACTCATAACATAACTATCATCGAAACCTTAAGCGTGCGGACCCTACGGGTTCGAGAACAATGTAGACATGATCGAGACACGTCTCCGGTCAATAACCAATAGCGGAACCTGGATGCTCATATTGGCTCCCACATATTCTACGGAGATCTTTATCGGTCAGACCGCATAACAACATACGTTGTTCCCTTTGTCATCGGTATGTTACTTGCCCGAGATTTGATCGTCGGTATCTCAATACCTAGTTCAATCTCGTTACCGGCAAGTGTCTTTACTCGTTCCGTAATACATCATCCTGCAACTAACTCATTAGTTGCAATGCTTGCAAGGCTTAAGTGATGTGCATTACCGAGAGGGCCCAGAGATACCTCTCCGACAATCGGAGTGACAAATCCTAATCTCGAAATACGCCAACCCAACAAGTACCTTCGGAGACACCTGTAGAGAACCTTTATAATCACCCAGTTACGTTGTGACGTTTGGTAGCACACAAAGTGTTCCTCCGGTAAACGGGAGTTGCATAATCTCATAGTCATAGGAACATGTATAAGTCATGAAGAAAGCAATAGCAACAAACTAAACGATCAAGTGCTATGCTAACGGAATGGGTCAAGTCAATCACATCATTCTCTAATGATGTGATCCCGTTAATCAAATGACAACTCATGTCTATGGCTAGGAAACTTAACCATCTTTGATTCAACGAGCTAGTCAAGTAGAGGCATACTAGTGACACTCTGTTTGTCTATGTATTCACACATGTATTATGTTTCCGGTTAATACAATTCTAGCATGAATAATAAGCATTTATCATGAAATAAGGAAATAAATAATAACTTTATTATTGCCACTAGGGCATATTTCCTTCAGTCTCCCACTTGCACTAGAGTCAATAATCTAGTTCACATCGCCATGTGATTTAACATCAATAATTCACATCACCATGTGATTAACACCCATAGTTCACATCGTCATGTGACCAACACCCAAAGGGTTTACTAGATTCAATAATCTAGGTCACATCGCTATGTGATTAACACCCAAAGTACTGAGGTGTAATCGTGTTTTGCTTGTGAGAGAAGTTTAGTCAACGGGTCTGCCATATTCAAATCCGTAAGTATTTTGCTAATTTCTATGTCAACAATGCTCTGCACAGAGCTACTCTAGCTAATTGCTCCCACTTTCAATATGTATCCAGATTGAGACTTAGAGTCATCTGGATTAGAGTCAAAACTTGCATCGACGTAACCCTTTATGACGAACCTTTTGTCACCTCCATAATCGAGAAACATGTCCTTATTCCACTAAGGATAATTTTGACCAATGTCCAGTGATCTACTCCTAGATCACTATTGTACTCCCTTGCCAAACTCAGGGCAGGGTATACAATAGGTCTGGTACACAGCATGGCATACTTTATAGAACCTATGGCTGAGGCATAGGGAATGACTTTCATTCTCTCTCTATCTTCTACCGTGGTCGGGCTTTGAGTCTTACTCAATTTCACACCTTGTAACACAGGCAAGAACTCTTTCTTTGACTGTTCCATTTTGAGCTACTTCAAAAACTTGTCAAGGTATGTACTCATTGAAAACTTATCAAGCGTCTTGATCTATCTCTATAGATCTTGATGCTCAATATGTAAGCAGCTTCACCGAGGTCTTTCTTTGAAAAACTCCTTTCAAACACTCCTTTATACTTTGCAGAATAATTCTACATTATTTTCGATCAACAATATGTCATACACATATACTTATCAGAAATGTTGTAGTGCTCCCACTCACTTTCTTGTAAATACAGGCTTCACCGCAAGTCTGTATAAAACTATATGCTTTGAATAACTTATCAAAGCGTATATTCCAACTCCGAGATGCTTGCACCAGTCCATAGATGGATCGCTGGAGCTTGCATATTTTGTTAGTACCTTTAGGATTGACAAAACCTTCTGGTTGCATCATATACAACTCTTCTTTAATAAATCCATTAAGGAATGCAGTTTTGTTTATCCATTTGCCAGATTTCATAAAATGCGGCAATTGCTAACATGATTCGGACAGACTTAAGCATAGATACGAGTGAGAAACTCTCATCGTAGTCAACACCTTGAACTTGTCGAAAACCTTTTGCGACAATTCTAGCTTTGTAGATAGTAACACTACTATCAGCGTCCGTCTTCCTCTTGAAGATCCATTTAATCTCAATGACTCGCCGATCATTGGGCAAGTCAATCAAAGTCCATACTTTGTTCTCATACATGGATCTCATCTCAGATTTCATGGCCTCAAACCATTTCGCGGAATCTGGGCTCATCATCACTTCCTCAGAGTTCGCAAGTTCGTCGTGGTCTAGTAACATGACTTTCAGAATAGGATTACCGTACCACTCTGGTGCAGATCTCACTCTGGTTTACCTACGAGGTTCGGTATTAACTTGATATGAAGTTACATGATCATGATCATTATCTTCCTCACTAATTGGTGTGGTAGTCACAGGAACAGATTTCTGTGATGAACTACTTTCCAATAAGGGAGCAGGTACAGTTACCTCATCAAGTTCTACTTTCCTCCCACTCACTTCTTTCGAGAGAAACTCATTCTCTAGAAAGGATCCATTCTCAGCAATGAATATCTTGCCTTCGGATCTATGATAGAAGGTGTACCCAACATTTTGTTTTGGGTATCCTATGAAGATTTACTTCTCCGATTTGGGTTCGAGCTTATCAAGTTGAAACTTTTTCACATAAGCATCGCAGTCCCAAACTTTAAGAAACGACAGCTTAGGTTTCTCGCCAAACCACAGTTCACACGGCGTCGTCTCAACGGATTTAGATGGTGCCCTATTTAACGTGAATGTAGCTGTCTCTAATGCATAACTCCAAAACGATAGTGGTAATCGGTAAGAGACATCATAGAACGCACCATATCTAATAAAGCACGGTTACGACGTTCGGACACACCATTACACTGTGGTGTTCCAGGTGGCGTGAGTAGTGAAACTATTTCACATTGTTTTAACTGAAGGCCAAACTCGTAATTCAAATATTTTACTTCTGCGATCATATCGTAGAAATTTTTATTTTTGTTACAATGATTCTCCACTTCACTCTAAAATTATTTGAACTTTTCAAATATTTCAGACTTGTGTTTCATCAAGTAGATATACTCATATCTGCTCAAATCATCTGTGAAGATCAGAAAATAATGATACCTCCCGCGAGCCTCAATATTCATCGGACCACATACATTAGTATGTATGATTTCCAACAAATCTGTTGCTCGCTCCATTGTTCCGGAGAACGGAGTCTTAGTCATCTTGCCCATGAGGCATGGTTCGCAAGCATCAACTAATTCATAATCAAGTGATTCCAAAAGCCCATCAGCATGGATTTTCTTCATGCGCTTTACACCAATATGACCTAAACGGCAGTGCCACAAATAAGTTGCACTATCATTATTAACTTTGCATCTTTTGGCTTCAATATTATGAAAATGTGTATTACCATGATCGAGATCCAACAAAGCATTTTCATTGGGTGTATGACCATAGAAGGTTTTATTCATGTAAACAGAACAACAATTATTCTCTAACTTACATGAATAACCGTATTGCAATAAACATGATCCAATCATATTTATGCTTAATGCAAACACCAAATAACATTTATTTAGGTTCAACACTAATCCCGAAAGTATAGGGAGTGTGCGATGATGATCATATCAATCTTGGAACCACTTCCAACACACATCGTCACTTCACCCTTTACTAGTCTCTGTTTATTTTGCAACTCCCATTTCGAGTTACTACTCTTAGCAACTGAACCAGTATCAAATACCGAGGGGTTGCTATAAACACTAGTAAAGTACACATCAATAACATGTATATCAAATATAGCATTGTTCAGTTTGCCATCCTTCTTATCCGCCAAATACTTGGGGTAGTTCCGCTTGCAGTGACCAGTCCCTTTGCAGTAGAAGCACTTAGTCTCAGGCTTAGGTACAGACTTGGGCTTCTACAATTGAGTAGCAGCTTGCTTGCCGTTCTTCTTGAAGTTCCCCTTCTTCCCTTTGCCCTTTTCTTGAAACTAGTGGTCTTGTCAACCATCAACACTTGATGCTTTTCTTGATTTCTACCTTCGTCGATTTCAGCATCACGAAGAGCTTGGGAATTGTTTTCGTCATCCCTTGCATACTATAGTTCATCATGAAGTTCTACTAACTTGGTGATGGTGACTAGAGAATTCTGTCAATCACTATTTTATCTGGAAGATTAACTTCCACTTGATTCAAGCGATTGTAGTACCTAGACAATCTGAGCACATGCTCACTGCTTAAGCTATTCTCCTCCATCTTTTAGCTATAGAACTTGTTGGAGACTTCATATCTCTCAACTCGGGTATTTGCTTGAAATATTAACTTCAACTCCTGGAACATATCATATGGTCCATGACGTTCAAAACGTCTTTGAAGTCCCGATTCTAAGCCGTTTAAGCATGGTGCACTAAACTATCAAGTAGTCATCATATTGAGCTAGCCAAACGTTCATAACATCTGCATCTGCTCCTGTAATAGGTTTGTCACCTAGCGGTGCATCAAGGACATAATTCTTCTGTGCAGCAATGAGGATAAACCTCAGATCATGGATCCAATCCGCGTCATTGCTACTAACACCTTTCAACTTAGTTTTCTCTAGGAACATATCAAACATAAAACAGGGGAGCTAAACGCGAGCTATTGATCTACAACATAGATATGCTAATACTACCAGGACTAAGTTCATGATAAATTTAAGTTCAATTAATCATATTACTTAAGAACTCCCACTTAGAAAGACATCCCTCTAATCTTCTAAGTGATCATGTGATCCAAATCAACTAAACCATAACCGATCATCACGTGAAATGGAGTAGCTTTCAATGGTGAACATCAATATGTTGATCATATCTATTATATGATTCACGCTCGACCTTTCGGTCTTAGTGTTCCGAGGCCATATCTGCATATGCTAGGCTCGTCAAGTTTAACCTGAGTATTCTACATGTGCAAAACTGGCTTGCACCCGTTGTAGATGGACGTAGAGCTTATCACACCGATCATCACCTGGTGTCTGGGCACGACGAACTTTGGCAACGGTGCATACTCAGGGAGAACACTTTTATCTTGAAATTTAGTGAGAGATCATCTTATAATGCTACCGTCAGTTAAAGCAAGATAAGATGCATAAAAGATAAACATCACATGCAATCAATATAAGTGATATGATATGGCCATCATCATCTTGTGCTTGTGATCTCCATCTCCGAAGCACCGTCATGATCACCATCGTCACCGGCGCGACACCTTGATCACCATCGTAGCATCGTTGTCGTCTCACCAATCTTATGCTTCCACGACTATCGCTACCACTTAGTGATAAAGTAAAGCATTACAGCGCAATTGCATTGCATACAATAAAGCGACAACCATATGGCTCCTGCCAGTTGCCGATAACTCGGTTACAAAACATGATCATCTCATACAATAAAATTTAGCATCATGTCTTGACCATATCACATCACAACATGCCCTGCAAAAACAAGTTAGACGTCCTCTACTTTATTGTTGCAAGTTTTACGTGGCTGCTACGGGCTTAGCAAGAACCGTTCTTACCTATGCATCAAAACCACAACGATAGTTTGTCAAGTTGGTGTTGTTTTAATCTTCGCAAGGACCGGGCGTAGCCACACTTGGTTCAACTAAAGTTGGAGAAATTGACACCCGCCAGCCACCTGTGTGCAAAGCACGTCGGTAGAACCAGTCTCGCGTAAGCGTACGCGTAATGTGGGTCCGGGCCGCTTCATCCAACAATACCGCCGAACCAAAGTATGACATGCTGGTAAGCAGTATGACTTATATCGCCCACAACTCACTTGTGTTCTACTCGTGCACAACATCAACGCATAAAACCTAGGCTCGGATGCCACTATTGGGGAACGTAGTAATTTCAAAAAAATTCCTACGCACACGCAAGATCATGGTGATGCATAGCAACGAGAGGGGAGAGTGTTGTCTACGTACCCTCGTAGACCGGAAGCAGAAGCGTTATAACAACGCGGTTGATGTAGTCGTACGTCTTCACGGCCCGACCGATCAAGCACCGAAACTACGGCACCTCCGAGTTCTAGCACATGTTCATCTCGATGACGATCCCCGGACTCCGATCCAGCAGAATGTCGGGGAAGAGTTCCGTCAGCACGACGGCGTGGTGACGATCTTGATGTTCTACCATCGCAGGGCTTCGCCTAAGCACCGCTACAATACCATCGAGGATTATGGTGGAGGGGGGGCACCGCACACGGCTAAGAGATCAATGATCAATTGTTGTGTCTATGGGGTGCCCCCTGCCCCTGTATATAAAGGAGCAAGGGGAGAGGTGGCCGACCTAGGAGGAGGGCGCGCTAAGGGGGGAGTAGGCCTCCTCCTTCCCTTGTTGGAGTAGGAGAGAAGGAAAGAGGGGGAGAGGAACAAGGAAAAGTGGGCTGCACCCCTTGCCCAATTCGGACCAGAGGGGGGCGCGCGCCTCCTTCCTTTTGGCCTCTCTCCTCTATTCCCGTATGGCCCAATAAGGCCCATATACTCCCCGGCGAATTCCCGTAACTCTTCGGTACTCCGAAAAATACCCGAATCACTCGGAACCTTTCCGATGTCCGAATATAGTCGTCCAATATATCAATCTTTACGTCTCCACCATTTCGAGACTCCTGGTCATGTCCCCGATCTCATCCGGGACTCCGAACTCCTTCGGTACATCAAAACTCATAAACTCATAATATAACTGTCATCGAAACCTTAAGCGTGCGGACCCTACGGGTTCGAGAACAATGTAGACATGACCGAGACACGTCTCCGGTCAATAACCAATAGCGGAACCTGGATGCTCATATTGGCTCCCACATATTCTACGAAGATCTTTATCGGTCAGACCGCATAACAACATACGTTGTTTCCTTTGTCATCGGTATGTTACTTGCCTGAGATTTGATCGTCGGTATCTCAATACCTAGTTCAATCTCGTTACTGGCAAGTCTCTTTACTCGTTCCGTAATACATCATCCTGCAACTAACTCATTAGTTGCAATGCTTGCAAGGCTTAAGTGATGTGCATTACCGAGAGGGCCCAGAGATACCTCTCCGACAATCGGAGTGACAAATCCTAATCTCGAAATACGCCAACCCAACAAGTACCTTCGGAGACACCTATAGAGAACCTTTATAATCACCCAGTTACGTTGTGACGTTTGGTAGCACACAAAGTGTTCCTCCGGTAAACGGGAGTTGCATAATCTCATACTCATAGGAACATGTATAAGTCATGAAGAAAGCAATAGCAACAAACTAAACGATCAAGTGCTATGCTAACGGAATGGGTCAAGTCAATCACATCATTCTCTAATGATGTGATCCCGTTAATCAAATGACAACTCATGTCTATGGCTAGGAAACTTAACCATCTTTGATTCAAAGAGCTAGTCAAGTAGAGGCATACTAGTGACACTCTATTTGTCTATGTATTCACACATGTATTATATTTCCGGTTAATACAATTCTAGCATGAATAATAAACATTTATCATGAAATAAGGAAATAAATAATAACTTTATTATTGCCTCTAGGGCATATTTCCTTCATAAGGTACTGTAATGAACTCATTATTTATTTATATTGGTGATAAAACTACTGTATTCCAACTTCTCTATGGTTCATACCCTACGATATTAGCCATAGATGCATCAAAATAAGCAAACAACATACGAAAAACAGAATCTGTCAAAAACAGAACAATCTGTAGTAATATGTAGGTTTCGAATACTTCTGTAACCCCAAAAATTTTGAAATAAATTGCTGGACGTGAGGAATTTGTCTATTAATCATCTGCAAAAAGAATCAACCTAATCTCACTCTTCTATAAAAAAATGGCAGCAAATCTCGTGAGCGCTAAAGTTTTTATTTTTTACAGCAAGATCGCAAAAACTTCCCCCAGGTCTTCCCAAAGATTCTACTTGGTACAAACACTAATTAAAAGCATAAAACCACATCTAAACAGAGGCTATATGAATTATTTATTACTAAACACAACCAAAAAGCAAGAAACAAAAATAAAATTGGGTTGCCTCCCAACAAGCGCTATCATTTAACGCCCCTAGCTAGGCATAAAAACAAGAATAGATCTAGGTATTATCATCTTTGGTAGGTAATTCTTCAATAGAACACTTATAATCATTGGGAGTTTCCCTCTTTTTATTAATGATCAAACTCCTAGGAAAGAAATCAAGAAATTCATTTGTAGCAAAAGGTTCCTTAATGATATTGAAGAAGTTGGGGTGAACACTTATTGATTTGAGATCCGCATTTTCCTTACTAGAAGATTCACCCTTATTTTTAGGAACATAATTTAATTTGGCAATCTTGGTAGTAGGAGGATTTGAAGTATTTTTAATGGATGAAAAGGAAGACCCAAAATTACTAATAATATCCTCAAGTTTACCAATTCTTGTGGAATCTTGATCTATTCTTTCGTTAACTATAGGTTCTTTTTCTTTAAAAAAATTCAGAGTAACCCCTACCTTAGATCCATATTGATTGATTTGGTTGTGGATCTTTTTTATCTAAATTTTCAATCAACTCCACGGAGGCAACTTTATTTTTAGCAATTTCAAGCCTTTGCATCACATGTTCCAAAGTTAAAATAGTTCCATTAACCAAAAGAGGTGGTGGGCCAAACAAATCTATCATAGAATTATAAGAATCAAAAGTATGGCTACCCAAGAAATTCCCTCCAGTAATGGTATCAAGAATATATCTGTTCCAAGGAGTGATGTCTACATAAAAATTGCGAAGAAGAACGGAAGTGGATTGCTTCCTAGTAGATCTATTCTGAGCATTGCAAATTCTATGACAAGCATCTTTTAGATTTTCTCCCTCCCTTTGTTTAAAATTAAGAACTTCATGATCGGGAGTACTAATAATGATAGAAGGGCTAGCCATAATAGCAAAACCAATGATCTAACATACGGACACACAAGAAGCCAAAAAAGGGCGAACGAAAAAGAGGGCGAATAAAACGGCAAGGGTGAAGTGGGGGAGAAAACGAGAGACAAATGGCAAATAATGTAATGCGAGGGATAAGAGTTTGTGATGGATACTTGGTATGTCTTGACTTGTGCATAGATCTCCCCGGTAACGGCGCCAGAAATCTGGAATTTCCGTTCCGCAATCCTCGAAATCCTAAGCAACTCAATGGCCCACGGAGAGAGTTGGGGATTTCCCGGTTTTCATATTTAATTTTTATCAAATAATGAAACAAGGATTTTGATTTTAATAATTTTTCTCTCCAAAAAATATATTTCATATTAAAACAAATGAGTGGAGATAATATGACTTCTCCAAAATAATTGTAATATTGGAGGAAAAATATTAAAATCATTTATTGGATTTTATTTGGTTTTATTCGGATTTTATTTGCATTAGAAAAATTGCACGTTTTTCAAAATTTTATTTTAGGGCCAAGAAAATGTTCAACTCGTCCTAAATATTTTATTTAGAAGGTGAAAATTTGTTTTGGCATTTTTAGGTTTTTATTTATTTTTTTCTAGGATTTTATTTCGGTCGGCGAAATTATTTTAAAAAAAGTTCCCGCGCCGACTGGGCCTAAGGCCCAGCCGCGCCAGGCCGCCGCCGCCTCCTGCGCGCGCGCGCGCCGCCGCTGCCACTCGGACCGGAGTCCGAGTTGGACTCCGCCTCCGCCGTGCCTTGCCCCCTACTCCAAGCCGCCCCGCCCCGTCCTTTATATACGCCGCCACCCCGCCCCCAACACCCCACCACACCACCGCCGCCCGCGCCGCACCACCGCCGCCGCCGCAGCCAAGCTCCTCCGCCGCCGCTTGCCGCCGCCGCCTGCCGCGCCACCGCCGCAGCAGCCGCCGCCCCCTAAGCCGCCGCCCTGCCGGACCTCTTGCCGGAGGTAGCCGCCGCGCCCCGCCGCCGGTTTTTTTATAAAGACCATTCGGTTTTTTTCAGAAACCCTAGATCCATTTTTTTGGATTCCCAATTTTTTTTCCGGTTCTTTTAGTTAGCGGACGTTCGTCTGGACATTCGTTTTAACAAACGGTTCCTCGCCAGTTAGAAACAACTAACGAACGCTCGTTCGTTAGTCTGTTCGTGAGTTTTCTTTTATCGGATTTATTCCGTGATTTTCTCTGATCGTGATTTCTGATCTGATCTTAGATTCTGTTTATCTTTTCGCTCGATTAACGGAATCAGGCGATTCAAGCGCCTGGAGTTTTGTCTCAAAACCCTCTTTCCGATTAATCAACTCAAACAAGTTTTCTCTACTATAAAATTGGACCTAGTTTCAGATTAGTAAACGAAGCTTCTTTCTTTCGCCGTTCGACTTTCATTGCTTCGTTTGATTTGATCCTTTTTGCGTACCGGAGTTCTTAAGTTGATCTTTCTGGTCAACCTCTCTTATTTGAGTTTTGCTTGTGCATCGTTGCTTGTTACTTATGTATGCTATTGTTTGCTTGCGATAGAATTCCCAGAGTGCGAAGCGTGTTACTACGAGTCTCTAGGATTCGTGGATCGTCAGCAAGGCAAGTAACACTTTGATCATATCCCATTATTACCAAGTTTTTATGAATTAGTTCCAATCCTCAAAACATTGCATGATTAGGATGTCATTAACTTGTGGGTTGGGAAGTAGTTGCTGAGGTAGAACCTATTGCCCTGTTATATTCAAACCCTTGGGAGTTACTTCTACGTATTGCTTATATTGCTATGCTATGCTCGTAGATGTGGTTTGGGTTTGAGTGAAATTCATGTCAGATGTGAGATTGTTAATTAATGGTTCAACCTAAGGTGGCAACTTAATCAAACAACTGGGTGGATTGAGGCACCTGGGGAACCCAGTGTTGTCTGTTTTTTTGGAAATCCCGGGGTACCCGTGTGATCTTCCTATGGACCGCCACCCAGGCTCAAAGGGAACTGAGATGATTCATGCTAGAAACTTCCATGTGCAGCCACAAGTTTTATGGGCTCTAGAATAGTTGAGTAAGTTACGTGAAGCTCTTGAAGAGGTAGATCAGCAGGTAGTGGGTTTTGTAGGTTTGGTATGGTCTACCCGGAGTAGAGAGTTAACGTTTCTGAAAGACTGTGTCTCGGTCATCCGTTTCTCAAACACCATGTAGTGCGAGAAATCCAACGGAGGCGATCAAGACTTGTGGGGAAAAGTGCGCAAACCTCTGTAGAGTGTACAATCTAATCATGGTTAGCCGTGTCCCCGGTTATGGACAATTCTTGAGTATCTAGTACTTGGGTTATCACATGTATCTCACCATGTTTAACTAATACTATTGGGTTGTTAATTACTTTAATTGGGATTGAGTTGGGGATACCTTCTCAATGATGTTTCAACCACCATGATAGTAAAATTAAAATATATTCCTTTGTTGTAGGGAAAAATTGGCTTTTCGCAAAATTATAACCATAGAGCTTTCCACCAGCCATATATGCATATAGAGATAGCATTATTCGGTTTCTGCTCTACTGTGTTATATTGCCAGCATATTCCATATGCTGACCCGTTTTCGGGCTACAACGTATTATGTTGCAGACTTTTCAGACGAGGAGTAAGGTTCGTTAGGTCGTTGCCGTGCAGCTCAGCTATGTCGTTGGAGTTGATGGACTCACCTTATCTTCCAAGCCTTCCGCAGTTATCGCATTAGATGGCCTTAAGCCATATTCTTGTAGTAAGTTCTCTTTGGAGACATTCGATGTAATAAGTGTGTGATTGCTACTCTGTTATAAATCCTTCGAGTACTGTGTGTGTCAGCATTACCGATACAGGGATGACATTGAAGCACAGAGACTTGACCAACTGAGGTTGGGTCGCTACAAGATGGTATTAGAGCACACGCTGAGTGTAGGACAGGACCACTAAGATAAACCCTAGGTCACACTTCTCTTATCACTTCTGACTCCTCTCCATTTTCTACTCTTTAGGATGACGGAGATGAAGAACAAGTTTGCACAACCAGATGAAGACACACCTTTTCGATACCACTTGAAGGAAGTCACTAGGTACTTGAACATTGGAATACCAAGCTTCACCGGGACGTACAACGCCACTTTACCTGAAGAGGAGCGCTGGATGATTCAAGTACACGTTCCAGGAAGGACGTTATCGCCAACCTCTAAACCCATAGATTTTTCCTTCGACGCACCAACCTGGAGTTTAGAAAAGAGTATGGCAGCTCACATCACCATGGGACGCATTGGAGAAGTTTACAATAGGGAGCTTAAGGACACTATTTACCAAATATGTGGGCGCCGAGACAAGCAATGGGAAGTAATCAGCACTAAGAAGGATAGATCCATTGCAGCTTTCATCCAGGAGTTAAACCAGCACATTCGACGTCAGGAGAACCAGATGTGTGCGGACATGTTGGACTTGAAGAAGGCGAAGAGTAGGATCATCGAGCTGGAGGAAGAACTCAAGTCTACCCGCGATGGATATGAGGAGGAAATCAAGACCCTACTGGAGAAGAATGATGACTTAGTCAAGAAGATCGGAGTATTCATGGGAGGACCAGCACCAATAGAAGAAGAAGAAGAACCCAAGGAAATACGCCCGGAGGACTACATCATCATCGACGACACCGATTCCGATCCTAGTGATGACGGCTTTGAAGACGAAGCTGGAGCAGACATCATGGAGTCTTCCACCGATCAAAATTTCTAGATGACTACCAACTATTAGTAGTATTTCCCCCATGTATATAGTAGTAGTGAGCACTTGTGCGATAGTTCTAGAGCGTTTGTATGCCCTTGCTTGATTGATTGAGTGAAATGATTGTGTTTGTCTCATGTGCATATGGGTAGTGTTTTCTCATTAGACCCCTTCTATTCTAAATCTCTCCCATCTAAACCCCTCAGATGCCTCCGAGACGTGACCCCGGTTTTACTTTTCCGCCGGAGCTCACCCAGTTGATTCAGCAGCAGAATGCCTTGATGCAATTGCTAGTTCAGAACTAGGGCAACAACAACAACAACAACCCACCGCCAGTGAACAACCTAGCCCGTTTTCTAAGGTTACATCCGCCGGTGTTTTCCAGTAGCACCGAGCCTATAGTTGCTGATGATTGGCTACGTGGTATTGGAAGGGAGTTGACCACCGCTGGTTGCACAGATGCTGAGAGGGTGCGCTTTGCCGCACATCAATTGGATGGACCAGCAGCCTCATGGTGGGAGAATTACACAGCCACTTTTCCTGTAACCAACGTCACTTGGGACCAGTTTCAGCAAGCTTTCCGCACCGCCCATGTCTCAACTGGAGCTATGCAGATGAAGAAGCGGGAGTTCCGCAACCTACGCCAGGGGAACCGTACTGTGGCTCAGTACGTGGATGAGTTTAGCAAGTTATCACGCTATGCCCCTGATGATGTGGCCACAGATGCCTCGAAGCAGGAGAAGTTTATGGAAGGGCTGAATGATGAGATGAGCATGCAGTTGATGGTAGCAACCTTCAACAACTACCAGGAGTTGGTAGATAAGGCTCTTATGATTGAAGGGAAACAACAGCAGATTGAGAGCCGCAAGAGAAAGTATGGACAAGGGTAGTATAACTCAGGAGCTCAGCAGAAGCCTCGCCTAACCCCGAACTCGGGAGGACTTGTTCACAACCATGGAGGTCACAACCACACTGGGGGAGGATCACATAACCACAGTGGTGCTAAGAATGGGAATGGGAACGGAGCTAACAACAATCAGAACCGCTCCAACCCATCCACTCCAAAAGAGACTTAAGTCAGGTTACCTGTTTTAAGTGCGGGAAGATAGGGCACTATGCCAATGATTGCCCCGAAGGAAGGAATGGAAACGGAAATGGAAGCACTGGGAAGAAGCCCAATCCATTCAACAAAGGACAAGTGAACCACGTTAACGTGGTTGAAGAGCAGCCGGACGCGGTAATAGGTAAGTTTTTGGTTAAGTCATTTACCGCTCTTGTTCTTTTCAATACTGGTGCATCACATTCATACATATCAAGGGGATTCATGGATAAGTTTAAACTACCAACCCAAACCCTTAGGACCCCTCTTTTAGTGAGTTCACCCGGAGCAGAATATATGGCTAGCCGATGGTGTGATCAGATACCCTTAACCATTGGCACACATGTGTTTCCGTCCGACCTAATTATCTTGGAGTCGCAAGGATTGGATGTGATATTGGGTATGGACTGGATGTCAAAGTATGGAGGAAGCATTGACTATGCGAGTAAGTCGATTTATCTCACCACCCCGGAGGGAAAAAGGATTAAGTATGTGTCTAGACATGTGCCAAAAAGGAGCCAAGTGAATGCCCTTATGGGAGTTGTTCAGGAGGAAGTGCCGGTAGTAAAGGATTACCCGGATGTTTTCCCAGAGGAGTTACCAGGCATGCCACCGGACAGGGACATTGAGTTTTTGATAGAGCTGTTGCCAGGTACAAGACCAATATCCAAGAGACCCTACCGGATGCCCACAAATGATCTGGAAGAAATTAAGAAACAGATCAAGGAGTTATTGGAGAAAGGATACATCCGAAGAAGTTCATCACCTTGGGGAGCCCCAGTACTTTTGGTTGAGAAGAAGGATAAATCCCTAAGGATGGTTGTTGATTATCGAGCCTTGAATGAAATGACGATAAAGAACAAGTACCCACTATCGATGATCAACAATATGTTTGATCAGTTGCAAGGAGCTAAAGTGTTCTCAAAGATCGATTTACGATCTGGGTATCATCAGT
Organism: Triticum urartu; assembly: GCF_056163025.1. NCBI lineage: Eukaryota > Viridiplantae > Streptophyta > Magnoliopsida > Poales > Poaceae > Triticum > Triticum urartu. The sequence continues at coordinate 123,490,145 of NC_141873.1, forward strand.
TGAAGATACGAGAGAAGGACATACCAAAGACGGCGTTCACAATGCGATATGGATTATACGAGTACACGGTCATGTCATTTGGACTGACTAACGCCCCTGCCTATTTCATGGGCATGATGAACAAGGTGTTCATGGAGTATTTGGACAAGTTTGTTGTGGTGTTTATTGATGATATCATGGTATACTTGAAGAACGAGGAGGAGCACAAAGAGCATTTGTGTTTAGTTCTCGAGAAGCTCAGGGAACACCAGTTGTATGCTAAGTTTAGCAAATGCGAATTTTGGTTGAAGGAAGTTGGGTTCCTTGGACATGTTATATTGGGAGAAGGTATAGCAGTAGACCCCAACAAAATTCAGTCAGTCACTAAATGGTTGGCACCCACTTCAGTTAGCGAGATCCGCAGTTTCCTTGGACTCGCAGGATACTACCGGAGATTCATTGAGAATTTTTCCAAGATTGCAAAACCAATGACTGAACTGTTGAAGAAGGATACCAGATTTAAATGGACAGAAGATTGTGAAGCAAGTTTCCAGGAGTTGAAGAAACGTTTGACTACATCCCCAGTGCTAGTACTGCCAGATATACATAAGGAGTTCCAAGTGTATTGCGACGCCTCTCGCTTAGGACTTGGATGTGTGCTTATGCAGGATGGAAGAGTTGTTTCATATGCCTCACGACAACTAAAACCTCATGAGTTGAATTATGCCATGCATGATTTGGAACTAGCAGCCGTAGTGCATGCGTTGAAGACTTGGATACATTACCTTATTGGAAACTGTTGTGATCTGTACAAGGATCACAAGAGTTTGAAGTACATCTTCATCCAGAAGGAGCTGAACCTTAGGCAGAGGAGATGGTTGGAGCTTATAAAGGATTATGACATGAAGCTACACTATCATCCAGGAAAGGCCAATGTCGTAGCAGACGCATTGAGTCGGAAGAGTTATGCTAATATCCTTGAAAATAAAGTACTGCCAAAGGAATTAGCAAAGGACATCATGGAATTTAGATTCGAGATTGTACCCAGAAGGTTCATTACCACAATGGAGGTTCAGTCGACATTGCTGCATAAGATTCGGGAAGCCCGGAAAGATGATAAAGAGATTGCCGAGATAAAGGAGAAGATGGGAAAAGGAAAGGCCAAAGGTTTTTGTGAAGATGAGCACGATACCCTATGGTTTGAGGACCGAGTTTATGTGCCCAACAACCAGGAGATCAGGAAGTTAATACTTCAGGAGGCCCATGACTCACCATACTCGATACACCCCGGAAACACCAAGATGTATTTGGATTTGAAGGAACATTTCTGGTGGACTGGTATGAAGAAGGATATTGTCGAGTATGTAGCCGTGTGTGATGTATGTCAGAGAGTTAAGGCAGAACATCAGAAGCCAGCAGGACTATTACAACCTATGCCGATACCCGAATGGAAGTGGGATAAACTTGGCATGGACTTTATCACCGGATTACCCATGACTAAAGCAGGATATGATTCCATATGGGTAGTAGTTGATCGTTTGACCAAAGTAGCTCACTTCATCCCAGTGAAAACCACCTATACAAGTGCAAAGTTGGCCAAGATCTATATGTCAAGGATCGTATGCCTGCATGGAGTTCCGAGGACCATCGTATCGGATCGAGGAACACAGTTTACTTCAAAGTTTTGGCATCAGTTACACCAGACTATGGGAACGAGATTGGAGTTCAGTACAGCGTTTCACCCGCAGACAGATGGACAGACTGCGAGAGTAAATCAAATTTTGGAGGACATGTTGAGAGCCTGTGCGCTAGATTATGGATCTAGTTGGGATGATAATTTGCCGTATGCAGAGTTCTCATACAACAATAGCTACCAAGCCAGTTTGAAGATGACATCATTTGAAGCCCTGTATGGACGCAGGTGCAGAACATCGTTGATGTGGGATGAGGTAGGAGACCGACAGTTGTTTGGACCAGACTTGATTAAAGAATCTGAGGAGAAGGTAAAATTGATCCGAGACCGACTGAAGATTGCTTAGTCCAGGCAGAAGAGTTATGCAGACTCAAAACGCAAGGAGGTAACCTACGAAATTGGAGATAGAGCATATCTGCGAGTATTGCCCTTGCGAGGAGTGAAACGTTTTGGAGTTAAAGGAAAGTTAGCCCCGAGATTTGTAGGACCGTACCGCATTTTGGAACGGATGGGAGAAGTTGCCTACAAGTTGGAGTTACCTGAGGGATTGTCAGGAGTCCATGATGTGTTCCACGTTTCACAGCTGAAGAAGTGTCATGCTGAGATGGCGGATATACCATTAAGAGATACAGTACCCTTGGAGGCGATTCAGTTGGACAGTGATTTGACTTACGAGGAGAAGCCAGTTAAGATTCTTGAGTTTGCCAGTAGAGTCACCCGCAGTAAGGTTATCAAGTTTTGCAAAGTTCAGTGGAGCCACCATACCAAGGATGAAGCTACCTCAGAACGAGAGGATGACCTCCGCAAGGACCACCCATATCTATTTTCTAGCCAACCCAAATCTCGAGGGCGAGATTCATCTTAACGGGGGTAGGTTTGTAACATTCCAAATTTTCAATTTGGAATGTTATACATAGATCATCCATGCATATCATGATTTATTGCATTTCCGTTCCGCAATCCTCGAAATCCTAAGCAACTCAATGACCCACGGAGAGAGTTGGGGATTTTCCGGTTTTCATATTTGATTTTTATCAAATAATGAAACGAGGATTTTGATTTTAATAATTTTTCTCTCCGAAAAATATATTTCATATTAAAACAAATGAGTGGAGATAATATGACTTCTCCAAAATAATTGAAATATTGGAGGAAAAATATTAAAATCATTTATTGGATTTTATTTGGTTTTATTCGGATTTTATTTGCATTAGAAAAATTGCATGTTTTTCAAAATTTTATTTTAGGGTCAAGAAAATGTTCAACTCGTCCTAAATATTTTATTTAGATGGTGAAAATTTGTTTTGAAATTTTTAGGTTTTTATTTATTTTTTTCTAGGATTTTATTTCGGTCGGTGAAATTATTTAAAAAATAAAGTTCCCGCGCCGACTGGTTCTAAGGCCCAGCCGCGCCAGGCCGCCACCACCTCCTACGTGCGCGCGCGCCGCCGCCGCCGCCACTCGAACCGGAGTCCGAGTTGGACTCCGCCTCCGCCGCGCCTTGCCCCCTACTCCAAGCCGCCCCGCCCCATCCTTTATATACGCCGCCACCTCACCCCCAACACCCCACCACACCACCGCCGCCCGCGCCGCGCCAAGCCGCCGCCGCCGCAGCCAAGCTCCGCAGCCGCCGCTTGCCGCCGCCCCGCCGGACCTCTCGCCGGAGGTAGCCGCCGCGCCCGCCGTCGGTTTTTTTATAAAGACCGTTCAGTTTTTTTCAAAAACCCTAGATCCGTTTTTTTGGATTCGCCAGTTTTTTTTCCGGTTCTTTAGTTAGCGGACGTTTGTCCAAACGTTCGTTTTAACGAACGGTTCCTCGCCAGTTAGAAACAACTAACGAACGCTCGTTCGTTAGTCTGTTCGTGAATTTTCTTTTATCAGATTTATTCCGTGATTTTCTCTGATCGTGATTTCTGATATGATCTTAGATTATGTTTATCGTTTCGCTCGTTTCACGGAATCAGGCGATTCAAGCACCTGGAGTTTCGTCTCGAAACCCTCTTTCCGGTTAATCAACTCAAACAAGTTTTCTCTATTGTAAAATTTGACCTAGTTTCAGATTAGTAAACGAAGCTTCTTTCTTTCGCCGTTCGACTTTCGTTGCTTCGTTTGATTTGATTCTTTTTGCGTACCGGAGTTCTTAAGTTGAACTTTCTGGTCAACCTCTCTTTTTTGAGATTTGCTTGTGCATCGTTGCTTGTTACTAATGTATGCTATTGTTTGCTTGCGATAGAATTCCTGGAGTGCGAAGCGTGTTACTACGAGTCTCTAGGATTCGCGGATCGTCAGCAAGCAAGTAACACTTTAATCATATCCCATTATTACCCAGTTTTTATGCATTAATTCCAATCCTCAAAACATTGCATGATTAGGATGTCATTAACTTGTGGGTTGGGAAGTAGTTGCTGAGGTAGAACCTATTGCCCTGTTATATTCAAACCCTTGGGAGTTACTTCTACGTATTGCTTATATTGCTATGCTATGCTCGTAGACGTGGTTTGGGTTTGAGTGAAATTCATGTCAGATGTGAGATTGTTAATTAATGGTTCAACCTAAGGTGGCAACTTAATCAAACAACTGGGTGGATTGAGGCACCTGGGGAACCCAGTGTTGTCTGTTTTTTTTTGGAAATCCCGGGGTACCCGTGTGATCTTCCTATGGACCGCCACCCAGGCTCAAAGGGAACTGAGATGATTCATGCTAGAAACTTCCGTGTGCAGCCACAAGCTATTATGGGCTCTAGCATAGTTGAGTAAGTTACGTGAAGCTCTTGAAGAGGTAGATCAGCAGGTAGTGGGTTTTGTAGGTTTGGTATGGTCTACCCGGAGTAGAGAGTTAACGTTTCTGAAAGACTGTGTCTCGGTCATCCGTTTCTCAAACACCATGTAGTGCGAGAAATCCAACAGAGGCGATCGAGTCTTGTGGGGAAAAGTGCGCAAACCTCTGTAGAGTGTACAATCTAATCATGGTTAGCCGTGTCCCCGGTTATGGACAATTCTTGAGTATCTAGTACTTGGGTTATCACATGTATCTCACCATGTTTAACTAATACTATTGGGTTGTTAATTACTTTAATTGGGATTGAGTTGGGGATACCTTCTCAATGATGTTTCAACCACCATGATAGTAAAATTCAAATATATTCCTTTGTTGTAGGGAAAAATTGGCTTTTCGCAAAACTATAACCGTAGAGCTTTCCACCAGCCATATATGCATATAGAGGTAGCATTATTCGGTTTCTGCTCTACTGTGTTATATTGCCAGCATATTCCATGTGCTGGCCCGTTTTCGGGCTGCAACGTATTATGTTGCAGACTTTTCAGATGAGGAGTAAGGTTCGTTAGGTCGTTGTCGTGTAGCTCAGCTATGCCGTTGGAGTTGATGGACTCACCTTACCTTCCAAGCCTTCCGCTGTTATCGCATTAGATGGCCTTAAGCCATATTCTTGTAATAAGTTCTCTTTGGAGACATTCGATGTAATAAGTGTGTGATTGCTACTCTGTTATAAATCCTTCGAGTATTGTGTGTGTCAACATTACCGATCCAGGGATGACACTGAAGCACAGAGACTTGACCAACTGAGGTCGGGTCGCTACAAAATCCTTCTTGCTACCTCTTGAGCACTGTGTTGGTTTTCCCTTGAAGAGGAAAGGGTGATGCAGCAAAGTAGCGTAAATATTTCCCTTGGTTTTTGAGAACCAAGGTAACAATCCAATAGGAGACCTACACAAACAAATAAGAACCTCGCAACCAACGCGATAAAGGGGTTGTCAATCCCTTCATGGTCACTTACAAGAGTGAGATCTGATAGAGATAATAAGATAAATATTTTTGGTATTTTTATGATATAGATTGAAAGTAAAGATTGCAAAGTAAAATAGATTGGAAACTTATATGATAAAAGATAGACCCGGGGGCCATAGGTTTCACTAGTGGCTTCTCTCAAGATAGCATAAGTATTACGGTGGATGAACAAATTACTGTCGAGCAATTGATAGAAAAGTGCATAATTATGAGAATATCTAGGCATGATCATGTATATAGGCATCACGTCCGCGATAAGTAGACCAAAACGATTCTGCATCTACTACTATTACTCCACACATCGACCGCTATCCAGCATGCATCTAGAGTATTAAGTTCATAAGAACAGAGTAATGCATTAGGCAAGATGACATGATGTAGAGGGATAAACTCAAGCAATATGATATAAACCCCATATTTTTATCCTCGATAGCAAAAATACAATACGTGCCTTGCTGCCCCTGATGTCACTGGGAAAGGACATCGTAAGATTTAACCCAAAGCTAAGCACTTCTCCCATTGCAAGAAAGATCAATCTAGTAGGCCAAACCAAACTGATAATTCGAAGAGACTTGCAAAGATAACCAATCATACACAAAAGATTTTAGAGAAGAATAAAATATTGCTCATAGATAATCTTGATCATAAATCCACAATTCATCGGATCTCGACAAACACACCGCAAAAAGAATTACATTGAATAGATCTCCAAGAAGATCGAGGAGAACTTTGTATTGAGATCCAAAGAGAGAGAAGAAGCCGTCTAGCTAATAACTATGGACCCGGAGGTCTGTGGTAAACTACTCACACATCATCGGAGAGGCTATGGTGTTGATGTAGAAGCCCTCCATGATCGATTCCCCCTCCGGCGGAGCTCCGAAAAAAGCCCCAAGATGGGATCTCACGGGTACAGAAGGTTGCGGGCGTGGAAATAGGGTTTCGTGTTGCTCCTGGATGTTTTCGGGGTATGTGGATATATATATCGGAGGAAGAAGTAGGTCGGTGGAGCCGCGAGGGGCCCACGAGGGCGGGGGCGCGCCCAGGGGGCAGGCGTGCCTCCCTGCCTCATGGCCTCCTTGCTCCTTTCTTGATGTCTACTCCAAGTCCCCTGGATCACGTTTGTTCCAAAAATAACTCTCCCGAAGGTTTCACTTTTCTGCAAAACACTGAAATAGGCAAAAAAAACAACAATTTGCACTGGGCCTTGGGTTAGTAGGTTAGTCCCAAAAATAATATAAAAGTGTATAATAGAGCCCATTAAACATCCAAAACAGATAATATAATAGCATGGAACAATCAAAAATATAGATACGTTGGAGACATATCAATCCGCGCAGGGCTTCGCCTAATTAAGCACTACGATAATATGACCAGAGGAGTAAACGGTGGAGGGGGGCACCACACATGGCTAAGAAACAATTGATCTTCTTCGGGGTGCCCCCTGCCCCCGTATATAAAGGAGGAGAGGGGAGGAGGCCGGCCCCAGGGGGTGCGCCAAGTGGGGGAAACCCACTAGGACTCCTAGTCCTAGTCGCCCCCCTTCCTTCTTTCGGAGGGGGAAAGGGGGAAGGAGAGGGAGAAGGAAAGGGGGGCGCGCCCCCTCCCCTTGTCCAATTCGGACTCCCCATGGGGGGCCACCCCTTGTGGGTTGTCCTCTCTCTCCCCTATGGCCCATGTGGCCCATAACTTTCCCCGAGGGGTTCCGGTTACCCCTCGGTACTCCGATAAATATTTGAAACACTCAGAAACCATTCTGGTGTACGAATACTATCGTCCAATATATCAATCTTTACCTCTCGACCATTTCGAGACTCCTCATCATGTCCGTGATCTCATCCGCGACTCTGAACAATCTTCGATCACGAAAACACATAACTCATAATACAAATCGTCATCGAACATTAAGCGTACGGACCCTACGAGTTCGAGAACTATGTAGACATGACCAAGACACATCTTCGATCAATAACCAACAGCGGAACCTAGATGCTCATATTGGTTCCTACATATTCTACGAAGATCTTTATCGGTCAAACCGCAATGACAACATACGTCATTCCCTTTGTCATCGGTATGTTACTTGCCTGAGATTCGATCGTTGGTATCTTCATACCTAGTTCAATCTCGTTACCGGCAAGTCTCTTTACTCGTTCCATAATGCATCATCCCGCAACTAACTCATTAGTCACATTGCTTGCAAGGCTTATTATGATGTGCATTACCAAGAGGGCCCAGAGATACCTCTCCGATACTCGGAGTGACAAATCCTAATCTCGATCTATGCCAACCCAACAAACACCTTCGGAGATACCTGTAGAGCATCTTTATAATCACCCGGTTACGTTGTGACATTTGATAGCACACAAGGTATTCCTCCGGTATCCGGGAGTTGCATAATCTCATAGTCAAAGGAATATGTATATGACATGAAGAAAGCAATAACAATAAAACTTAACGATCATTATGCTAAGCTAACGGATGGGTCTTGTCCATCACATCATTCTCCTAATGATGTGATCCCGTTCATCTAATGAAAACACATGTCTATGGTTAGGAAACTTAACCATCTTTGATTAACGAGCTAGTCTAGTAGAGGCTTACCAGGGAAACAATGTTTTGTCTATGTATCCACACGTGTATCAAGTTTTTGGTTAATACAATTCTAGCATGAATAATAAACATTTATCATGATATAAGGAAATATAAAATAACAACTTTATTATTGCCTCTAGGGCATATTTCCTTCAGTCTCCCACTTGCACTAGAGTCAATAATCTAGTTCATATCACCATGTGATTTAACACCAATGGTTCACATATTTATGTGATTAGTACCCATAGTTCACATCGCCATGTGACCAACACCCAAAGGGTTTACTAGAGTCAATAATCTAGTTCACATCGCTATGTGATTAACACCCAAAGAGTACTTAGGTGTGATCATGTTTTGTTTGTGAGAGAAGTTTAGTCAACGGGTCTGCTACATTCAGATCTGTATGTATTTTGCAAATTTTCTATGTCTACAATGCTCTACAGAGAGCTACTCTAGATAATTGCTCCCACTTTCAATATGTATCCACATCGAGACTCAGAGTCATTTGGATTAGTGTGAAAGCTTGCATCGACGTAACTCTTTACAACGAACTATTTATGTAACACCCTCGATGCGGCTATATCTCCCACGTGTCGAAGCATGACTTAGAGGCATAACCGCTTGAAAGCAATGTCGCAAGTGAGGTAATCTTCACACAACCCATGTAATACATAAGGGAAAGAGATACATAGTTGGCTTACAATCGCCACTTCACACAATTACATGAATAAAGCATTACATCAACCAGATACAATCAAGGTCCGACTACGGAACCAAACTAAAAGAAGACTACCCCAAATGCGACAAGGTCCCCGATCGACCCCAACTGGGCTCCACTACTGATCAACTAGAACGAAGCAACACAAAGGACAAGATCTTCATCGAGCTCCTCCTTGAGCTTGGTTGCGTCATCTGCACGGTATCCTCGGCACCTGCAAGCTGGTTTTGGAAGTAACTGTGAGTCACGGGGACTCAGCAATCTCACACCCTCGCGATCAAGACTATTTAATCTTATGGGTAAGGTAAAGGTATGAGGTGGAGCTGCAGCAAGCGACTAACATATTTGGTGGCTAACATACGCAAATGAGAGAGAGAAGAGAAGGCAAAGCACGATCGAGAAACTATGATCAAGAAGTGATCCTAGAACAACCTACGTCAAGCATAACTCCAACACCATGTTCACTTCTCGGACTCCGCCGAGAAGAGACCATCACGGTTACACACGCGGTTGATTCATTTCAATTAAGTTAAGGTTCAAATTATCTACAACCAGACATTAACAAATTCCCATCTGCCCATAACGGCAGGCATGGCTTTCGAAAGTTCAAATACCTACAGCAGGGGAGTCCCAACTTAGCCCATGACAAGCTCTCATGGTCAACGAAGGATATAACTTCTCCCGAGACATTCCGATCAGACTCGGTATCCCGGTTCCACAAGACACTTCGACAAGTTAAAACAAATCCAGCAACACCGCCTGAATGTGCCGACAAATCCCGATAGGAGCTGCACATATCTCGTTCTCAGGGCACACTCAGATTGTCTAAACTTCCGGTAGGCCAGCCCAGAGTTGCCCCTAGTGGCCACCGGCGGCTGACAGTTTGGACCAACACTCAGAGGAGCACTGGCCCGGGGGGGTTAAAATAATGATGACCCTTGAGTCTGCAGAACCCAAGGGAAAGAATAGGCTAGGTGGCAAATGGTAAAACCAAGGTTGGGCATTGCTGGAGGAGTGTTATTCAAGGCGAACTGTCAAGGGGTTCCCATTATTACCCAACCGTGTAAGGAACGCAAAATCCGGGAACATAACACCGATATGACAGAAACTAGGGCGGCAAGAGTGGAACAAAACACCAGGCATAAGGCCGAGCCTTCCACCCTTTACCCAGTATATAGATGCATTAATTAAATAAGATATATTGTGATATCCCAACAAGTAAACATGTTCCAACAAGGAACAACATCTCCATGTTCCAACAAGGAACAAACTTCATCTTCACCTGCAACTAATAACGCTATAAGAGGGGCTGAGCAAAGTGGTAACATAGCCAAACAACGGTTTGCTAGGACAAGGTGGGTTAGAGGCTTGGTTCAACAATATAGGAGGCATGATAAGCAAGTGGTAGGTATCGCAGCATAGGCATAGCAAAAGAGCGAGCAACTAGCAAGCAAAGATAGAAGTGATTTCGAGGGTATGATCATCTTGCCTGAAATCCCGCAAGGAAGAAGAACGAGCCCATGAAGAAGACAAACGGACGTAGACGAACGGTTCCTCACAAACACGACGTTACCGGAACCAACCCGAAAAAGCAAACACCGGAAAGAAGCACACAACATAGTAAACAACCAACACATGAACATGGCATGATGCACAACCAAGTATGATGCATGTCCGGTTTAAAGAGGGCATGGCATGGCAAAGTGCACAAGCAATCCTACAAATTAAGTGGAGCTCAATATGCAACTCCGCTGCATATTGACGAAACACCATGTTCAAGTTATTTAGTTCGATCTCGTTTATGTACCCAACAAAACTAAATGTTGTTAAACATGGCAAGAGGGTGAAGCAAATGAAAACTACCTATCTAGGCAAGTTTAAATGAGGCTGGAAGCAACGAACAACAATTTTGGTAAATCCCCATATGCATATATTAGGTTTGGTGCTGTTCTGCCCTAAACACAATTTTAGAGTTATTAAACATGCAAACTAAATCCACCATGTTAAACTAGGCATTTTTCTACCCCATTTACATATAAAGTTTATTAAATTCGGAGCTACGGTTAATTAGTTATGATTTAAACCGTTTTAGCAAGTTATTTAAGCAAATTAAAACAAACAGCATTTTAAACATTTTAAACATAGATGAAAGTTGCATATTATTAAACTAGATGAAATTCTAAGCAAGTTTCATAAATAATTCATTTTAATCCGATGCACGGTTTAGAAGTTATTAAATGCATGATCCGGAAGGGGTTTTCTGCAAAACTGGAAACTCTGGAATAAAAGCTAAAACGTTCAGAAAAAAACATGTGTTGGGCCGAAACAGAGGCTGGCCCAACAGTGGAAAAGGCCGGGAGGCTGCTCACCCAACGGCCAGATCTGGCTGGGCCGAACGAGGAGGCCCGTGGGCGAGGCAAGGGAAGCTGGGTTCTGGCACTCGTACACGTTGGCTCGGATCAAGGCCGTAGTCAACGCGAGGGAGGGATGCAGGCTCGATGCGGGAAAAGTCGCCGCTCGTCTCCCTCGCTCGAACAGAAGGAGGCGGCGCTGGGGACTCGCGACAGGGCCAGCAGGCGCAGGACTTGGAGCTCGGGAAGGATCCGGGCGGCGGTGGCTCGCAGCTAGGGCGAAAGGTGAGGCGGAGGAGCGGGAAACGGCGGCGCTGAAATAGACGTGGACAGGCGGATCCGGCCACACGGTCGCCGGACCTGATTGGAGGCGGGACGGAGGCGACTCGCGATGAAGCTTGGGGCGGCAACCATGGCGCTGATATTCAGAGAAGCAAAGGACAAATTCAGAGATAAGGTAAAAGAGATGGAATGCAGAGATGGAAGAAGGAAAAAGGAACGGCCGGAGTCCATCTCCGACGAGGACGCGGCGAAGAAACGGCTTGATGTAGGGGAACTCGGCGTTGCGCTTCGGTCGCTCATCTCCCGCGCAGACGAGGACGAGGCAGGAGGTGGCGCAAGGTGGCCGGGGCAGCGGCTTTCGACCGAACGTCCGGCGAGGTCGGGCAGCAACGGGGAGACGCGAGGCGATGCAGGGGAGGCCTCGGGCACCATTGGTCGCTGGTGGTTGGGGACTCGAGCAGCAGAGAGGTGGCTGGGGATCAAGGGGAGGCGCTGGTTGGTTGGGCGTGGAAAACAAGGAGAGGATGGATCCCGAGAGGGAGAGGGTAGGTAGGTGGCGGCGGGCAGGAGGGTGGATGGGACAGACCTCCTAATTTTTAGGGTTGGACCAAATATATACCTCAGGTTAAATAGGTTAGGGGCTATCTGGAGCCTCTGATTAAAATCGAACGGCCGGGAAAAATAGGCTAGGGAGCCCAAATAAGAAAACGGAGACGTTTTGTAGACGTTTGGGGATGATCCGGATCCAACGGTGACGACTGCCCGGGTCGGGTCCGGGACAATTTCGGACGCGCACATGAGGGGTTCGATGCACTGTGCAGAGAGGGTTTCGGACCGTGCGGTCGCATCGGACAACTCCGGAAGCGAAGAGGGGAAGGAGGATGGACTAGGTGGGCTGTGGCGAGACTGCGAGGGGGAGAAGAGAGAGGGAGGGCCCGGCATCTATTTCCGGAGACCGAAAACGTCTGACGTTAGACCGACTATAATGTCGCTATAGTTATCCATTGGGCTATCAAACGAACTCCGAATGTGATGAAACTTGTCAGGCGGCCTACCTACAACATAACAACACCACATGCCAACTTTCAACCCATTCCGAGAACATTTTCCGGCCACTTATAAAATACTATTTCGGACATGCCGCAGGCACGTGCAAGTGTGTCTGGGCTCAGAACGGACGACGGACGGAACTGGGGAACCCGGACGGATGCATGTTTTGAAAACATGATGATGCAATGCACATGATGACATTATATTTAATGCATGAAACGCAAGCAAAGACAAGGCAACAAAAGCGAATAACTGGAGGACACCTGGCACATCGGTCTCGGGGCGTTACAACACTCCACCACTACGAGAGGATCTCGTCCCGAGATCTAGAATGGCACGGGAGGGACAACGGAAGAGAAAAAGAAGAGGTAAAACTAAGTCGCTTCTTTGACAAATGAGTGAAACCAAGGAACCTTGTGAGGTTGAACAAATTCGAGAAAAGAATAAAACGAAGGTGAACAAAGTCGAAAACACTCTTTTAGAAAAGAGGAACAAGGAAGAACAAATTCGTATAGCACTCCGGTTGAAAAGAGATGCAAGACTTGATAAGGCGAAAAGAACTTGAGCAAAAGGGCACAACACTCCAGTTAAAAGGATAAGCATGAAAAGAACAAGGTCCTGACAAAACAAGAAGATGGGTTGAATAGAGCAACATCACAATGCCTCCGGAAGAAATGAGAGGATGGAATGGAATGAACGGGGAAGAAAACAAGATCTTGGTAGAGCACGCTTACAATAAATGCTAGAACGGAGTTGTTGGAAAACCAACAACGAAAAGAATAAGCTTGATATGGTCTTATGGAATACAACTCAAAATATGAGGTGAAAACCTGCCAAACAAGATTGGATTGATATGAACAAGAAGTCGAGAAACTATTTCACCGGGAGGATAAATGAAGAACATGTGTCATTTATAAGCACCACCAATAGCAACAGTCCTTAGGGAAGGCTTTAGGTGAAACATGACACAAGATAACTCCAACGAAGAGGTTGATGGATTTAAAATACCTCATTCTTAACAACATGTGAATCATGAAACATGAACTCAAATGATCAAGAATGACATAATACCACCTCCAATGATAGGGAAGAAAGAATTGCACTCTGGATTGCAAGATGAAGAATGATTGAGCTCCTTAAAAGAATCTCGATGAAAACTTCGAGAAGGAATTAAATACTTGGTGAACCAACATGTAGAACCTTCATGAAGAGCTCCGTAAACAAAGGAATGATCAAACGGAAAGAAAGAGAAGTTGAAAACACAAGGTGAATCCTTGTACCAATTTAGATGAAACTCCGTGGTGAAAAAAATTGTAAAGGTTGGAACTCTGGGAAAAAGAGAAGATGAAACAATTGAAACCAAGAATTTTGATGGACCTCCGGAATAAAGAATTGAATTTAGTCGATGAAACAAGAATAAGAATTACATTATGCTCATCCTTCACCAATTACATTGATGACAACCAACGGATTTGGCATATTACTTATTCCCGTTGGAAAGGATTGATGAGAGATATAGCGTAAACTTGAGAAGGTATTTATGGAACCACCGGTGGGATTGAAACAACGAATAAAAGATTTGATCACCCAGGAAGAGAACTCTTGAACGAACCACCGTAAGAATTGAAAATGAACGAAGAAAAACGAACACATCAGCAGGAGGAATTGGAAAATGAGCGGAGATACTTGAGGGAATTTAGATACAAGTGAAAAAACGGATCACGAACTGATTAGAGAATATTGAATGATGCACTGGTAAGATCGAGAGTATGATAGCTGAAAGCTGGAATGAATAAATCTTAGATGATGGGCTCCGGACAATCGAACTGAACAGAATCTTGAATTGCTCCGGATGGGTGAAAAAAAATCTCACAACCGAAAACAATTATGAGAGGATGGCAGAGAATGGGGCAATATTTAAAAGAAACTCTTCTTCGGTCTTCAAAATCTGAGAATGACGGTGAGAAACACCACCAAATTGTTGAGATACTCCGGGATGACAATTAGAAAGGTTGAACCAACAATGAAAAGAATTTGAAAGATCTTGGAGACATACATATGACCGATAATGAATCATTCTTACGTCAAACTTCGAAAAGAATTTGAGGAAAGCTCCGGTAAAATTAGAAGAGTCAGGTAAGATCCTGGGAAAAGACCTGTGGGTTAGGGCCCACTCAAAAGAAACACCGTTGAACGATTACTTGAAAAGGAGATTGCACCAGTTGAATTAAATGAATTGAATAATATAAGACCTCGAAAGATCTTGAATGAATGTAGAGTGGAAAACACGAATCTTCGAGATATCTTGAGCACTCCAGAACAATTAAATAGCGAGAAGTGGAATGATGATGAGGTGCACCAGCAAGAGAAAGCATAGAAAGGAGGAAAGGATATGATCAGCAAAGCTTGAATTGAAACCACCGGAGAAGAAAAGAATGAAGAATGACTAACGAGTAGAGCATCTTCAAGAGAACCACCGTGTAGGAACGTGAAGGAAAAAAATGGAGAGACTTCCATCGATAAAATGGATAGTTGGAAAAGAAATCTGGGTCCTCGAAGAAAAAGGGTGGGAGGGTGGGAAAACAAAGACAACTTCGAACGGATGAAGCAAACACCGTTGAGAAGAACTGATAATTGATCTTGCGAATGTTGAAGTGATCAGATCCACTTGAAGAGAAACACGCCGGATGAAAAGGATTGGCATGATGATCTCGATTATCAAAAAGGATTAGTATTTACATAGAAATATGAGAACACCACTTAGGAAAGGTATGGAATCAACATTTGACATTGAAGCAACTTGAATACCACAACTCAAAACAAAAACAAAGGATTGGCTTGCAGAATAAGCCGGAACAAACATATGATAGAGATTTCGTCCGAAGTTTTCGTGGTCCGGCCTACACAGGCTCGATCGTACAGCACCATCATGTACAAGGCAGTGCACATGACATACGAAGCGTCCCCGAGTCGGCATAGCCAAGGACTCTTTAAGACACAACGAGACCACTATAAAACCGACCGTGAATAGGCGGACCACTAGACGTCGAACCCCAATTTCATATCATACCTCTGTCGGAAAGATATCCTAAGAGCTACTTGAATTCCCACTTATGAAACTCCCGAAATTTTCCCGGTCATGCAATCAGGTGTTGGGGATACAGGGGAAGCATAAAATCTCACCCAAAACTAACAAATCCTACATCTAGCTGTATCCATCCTTCAACACATAACCAAGAAGCCTTCGGAAATCGTCTACCTCAACCTTCGAAAAGCATCCGTTATACGAGTTATGGCAATACTCCCGAACTCCCGCCCCAGTACTGGGTGGCGTCGAGGTTATCTCACCAACAACTGCATAAAAGAGATTTTCCATGTCGGCGAAACTAAACTCAGGTATTCCAGAACTGCAACGATAAAATTGTGACGACAACACCTCGGAGCTCAACTCCCCGGGACACTGCCACAACCCCTAAATGACATGAGGCACCAAGAACAATGTTCTCGTCACAAATCGATCGGAACGATTCCAAGATACCCGCGTGATCCTAATATTTTTTTAGGGAAAATTTGAGAAGAGAAGAGTCAAAACTCTACGTAAGGATGCCTTACCAGAGCGATGAGGGGACAGGGGAGTAAAAAGAATTCCTAAACTCTCCGATATATAATTCCTAAATGACTCAACATTTTTCTAGACTTAACTCGGCTGCTAGTTCGATCAAGCAATGGGGCTCCTAAGGTCGGGGAAGGCTCTGATACCAACTTGTAACGCCCTCCATGCGGCTATATCTCCCACGTGTCAAAGCACGACTTAGAGGCATAACCGCATTGAAAGCAATGTCGCAAGTGAGGTAATCTTCACACAACCCATGTAATACATAAGGGAAAGAGATACATAGTTGGCTTACAATCGCCACTTCACACAATTACATGAATAAAGCATTACATCAACCAGATACAATCAAGGTCCGACTACGGAACCAAACTAAAAGAAGACTACCCCAAATGCGACAATGTCCCCGATCGACCCCAACTGGGCTCCACTACTGATCAACTAGAACGAAGCAACACAAAGGACAAGATCTTCATCGAGCTCCTCCTTGAGCTTGGTTGCGTCATCTGCACGGTATCCTTGGCACCTGCAAGCTGGTTTTGGAAGTAACTGTGAGTCACGGGGACTCAGCAATCTCACACCCTCGCGATCAAGACTATTTAAGCTTATGGGTAAGGTAAAGGTATGAGGTGGAGCTGCAGCAAGCGACTAGCATATTTGGTGGCTAACATACGCAAATGAGAGTGAGAAGAGAAGGCAAAGCACGATCGAGAAACTATGATCAAGAAGTGATCCTAGAACAACCTACGTCAAGCATAACTCCAACACCGTGTTCACTTCTCGGACTCCACCGAGAAGAGACCGTCACGGTTACACACGCGGTTGATTCATTTTAATTAAGTTAAGGTTCAAGTTATCTACAACCGGACATTAACAAATTCCCATCTGCCCATAACGGCGGGCACGGCTTTCGAAAGTTCAAATACCTGCAGGGGAGTCCCAACTTAGCCCATGACAAGCTCTCACGGTCAACGAAGGATATAACTTCTCCCGAGACATTCCGATCAGACTCGATATCCCGGTTCTACAAGACACTTCGACAAGTTAAAACAAATCCAGCAACACCGCCTGAATGTGCCGACAAATCCTGATAGGAGCTGCACATATCTCGTTCTCAGGGCACACTCAGATTGTCTAAACTTCTGGTAGGCCAGCCCAGAGTTGCCCCTAGTGGCCACCGGCGGCTGACAGTTTGGACCAACACTCAGAGGAGCACTGGCCCGGGGGGGTTAAAATAATGATGACCCTTGAGTCTGCAGAACCCAAGGGAAAGAAAAGGCTAGGTGGCAAATGGTAAAACCAAGGTTGGGCATTGCTGGAGGAGTGTTATTCAAGGCGAACTGTCAAGGGGTTCCCATTATTACCCAACCGCGTAAGGAACGCAAAATCCGAGAACATAACACCGATATGACGGAAACTAGGGCGGCAAGAGTGGAACAAAATAGCAGGCATAAGGCCGAGCCTTCCACCCTTTACCTAGTATATAGATGCATTAATTAAATAAGATATATTATGATATCCCAACAAGTAAACATGTTCCAACAAGGAACAACATCTCCATGTTCCAACAAGGAACAAACTTCATCTTCACCTTCAACTAATAACGCTATAAGAGGGGCTGAGCAAAGCGGTAACATAGCCAAACAACGGTTTGCTAGGACAAGGTGGGTTAGAGGCTTGGTTCAACAATATAGGAGGCATGATAAGAAAGTGGTAGGTATCGCAGCATAGGCATAGCAAAAGAGTGAGCAACTAGCAAGCAAAGAAAGAAGTGATTTCGAGGGTATGATCATCTTGCCTGAAATCCCGCAAGGAAGAAGAACGAGCCCATGAAGAAGACAAACGGACGTAGACGAATAGTTCCTCACAAACACGACGTTACCGGAACCAACCCGAAGAAGCAAACACCGGAAAGAAGCACACAACATAGTAAACAACCAACACATGAACATGGCATGATGCACAACCAAGTATGATGCATGTCCGGTTTAAAGAGGGCATGGCATGGCAAAGTGCACAAGCAATCCTACAAATTAAGTGGAGCTCAATATGCAACTCCGCTGCATATTGACGGAACACCACGTTAAAGTTATTTAGTTCGATCTCGTTTATGTACCCAACAAAATTAAATGTTGTTAAACATGGAAAGAGGGTGAAGCAAATGAAAACTACCTATCTAGGCAAGTTTAAATGAGGCCGGAAGCAACGAACAACAATTCCGGTAAATCCCCATATGCATATATTAGGTTTGGTGCTGTTCTGCCCTAAATACAATTTTAGAGTTATTAAACATGCAAACTAAATCCACCATGTTAAACTAGGCATTTTTCTACCCCATTTACAAATAAAGTTTATTAAATTCGGAGCTACGGTTAATTAGTTATGATTTAAACCATTTTAGCAAGTTATTTAAGGAAATTAAAACAAACCGCATTTTAAACATTTTAAACATAGATGAAAGTTGCATATTATTAAACTAGATGAAATTCTAAGCAAGTTTCATAAATAATTCATTTTAATCCGATGCATGGTTTAGAAGTTATTAAATGCATGATCCCGAAGGGGTTTTCTGCAAAACTGGAAACTCTAGAATAAAAGCTAAAACGTTCAGAAAAAAACATGTGTTGGGCCGAAACAGAGGCTGGCCCAACAGTGGAAAAGGCCAGGAGGCTGCTCACCCAACGGCCAGATCTGGCTGGGCCGAATGAGCAGGCCCGTGGGCGAGGCAGGGGAAGCTGGGTTCTGGCGCTCGTACACGTTGGCTCGGATCGAGGCCGTATTCAACGCGAGGGAGGGACGCAGGCTCGATGCAGGAAAAGTCCTTGCTCGTCTCCCTCGCTCGAACAGAAGGAGGCGACGCTGGGGACTCGCGACAGGGCCAGCAGGCGCAGGACTTGGAGCTCGGGGAGGATCCGGGCGGCAGTGGCTCGCAGCTAGGGCGAAAGGTGAGGCGGAGGAGTGGGAAACGGCGGCGCTGAAACAGACATGGACAGGCGGATCCGGCCACACGGGCACCGGACCTAACCGGAGGCGGGACAGAGGCGACCCGCGGCGAAGCTTGGGGCGGCAACCATGGCGCTGATATTCAGAGAAGCAAAGGACAGATTCAGAGATAAGGTAAAAGAGATGGAATGCAGAGACGGAAGAAGGAAAAAGGAACGGCCGGAGTCCATCTCCGACGAGGACGCGGCGAAGAAACGGCTTGATGTAGGGGAACTCGGCGCTGCTCTTCGGTCGCTCGTCTCCCGCGTAGACGAGGACAAGGCAGGAGGTGGTGCAAGGTGGCCGGGGCAGCGGCTTTCGATCGAACGGCCGGCGAGGTCGGGCAGCAACGGGGAGACGCGAGGTGAGGCAAGGGAGGCCTCGGGCACCATTGGTCGCTAGTGGTTGGGGACTCGAGCAGCAGAGAGGTGGCTGGGGATCGAGGGGAGGCGCTGGTTGGTTGGGCGTGGAAAACAAGGAGAGGATGGATCCCGAGAGGGAGAGGGTAGGTAGGTGGCCGCGGGCAGGAGGGTGGATGGGACAGACCTCCTAATTTTTAGGGTTGGACCAAATATATACCTCAGGTGAAATAGGTTAGGGGCTATCTGGAGCCTCCGACTAAAATCAAACGGCCGGGAAAAATAGGCTAGGGAGCCCAAATAAGAAAACGGAGACGTTTTGTAGACGTTTGCGGATGATCCGGATCCAACGGTGACGACTGCCCGGGTCGGGTCCGGGACAATTTCGGACGCGCACGTGAGGGGTTCGATGCACTGTGCAGAGAGGGTTTCGGACCGTGCGGTCGCACCGGACAACTCCGGAAGCGAAGAGGGGAAGGAGGATGGACTAGGTGGGCTGTGGCAAGGCTGCGAGGGGGAGAAGAGAGAGGGAGGGCCCGGCATCTGTTTCCGGAGACCGAAAACGTCTGACGTTAGACCGACTATAATGTCGCTATAGTTATCCGTTGGGCTATCAAACGAACTCCGAATGCGATGAAACTTGGCAGGCGGCCTACCTACAACATAACAACACCACATGCCAACTTTCAACCCATTCCGAGAACATTTTCCGGCCACTTATAAAATACTATTTCGGACATGCCGCGGGCACGTGCAAGTGTGTCTGGGCTCAGAACGGACGACGGACGGAACTGCGGAACCCGGACGGATGCAAGTTTTGAAAACATGATGATGCAATGCACATGATGACATGATATGAAATGCATGACACGCAAGTAAAGACAAGGCAACAACAGCGAATAACTGGAGGACACCTGGCACATCGGTCTCGGGGCGTTACAACACTCCACCACTACGAGAGGATCTCGTCCCGAGATCTAGAAAGGCACAGGAGGGACAACGGAAGAGAAAAAGAAGAGGTAAAACTAAGTTGCTTCTTTGACAAACGAGTGAAACCAAGAAAAGAGGAACAAGGAAGAACAAATTCGTATAGCACTCCGGTTGAAAAGAGATGCAAGACTTGATAAGGCGTAAAGAACTTGAGCAAAAGGGCACAACACTCCAGTTAAAAGGATAAGCATGAAAAGAACAAGGTCCTGACAAAACAAGAAGATGGGTTGAATAGAGCAACATCACAATGCCTCCGGAAGAAATGAGAGGATGGAATGGAATGAACGGGGAAGAAAACAAGATCTTGGTAGAGCACTCTTACAATAAATGCTAGAACGGAGTTGTTGGAAAACCAACAACGAAAAGAATAAGCTTGATATGGTATTATGGAATACAACTCAAAATATGAGGTGACAACCTGCCAAACAATATTGGATTGATATGAACAAGAAGTCGAGAAACTATTTCACCGGGGGGATAAATGAAGAACTCGTGTCATTTATAAGCACCACAAATAGGAACAGTCCTTAGGGAAGGCTTTAGGTGAAACATGACACAAGGTAACTCCAACGAAGAGGTTGATGGATTTAAAATACCTCATTCTTAACAACATGTGAATCATGAAACATGAACTCAAATGATCAAGAATGACATAATACCACCTCCAATGATAGGGAAGAAAGAATTGCACTCTGGATTGCAAGATGAAGAATGATTGAGCTCCTTAAAAGAATCTCGATGAAAACTTCGAGAAGGAATTAAATACTTGGTGAACCAACATGTAGAACCTTCATGAAGAGCTCCGTAAACAAAGGAATGATCAAACGGAAAGAAAGAGAAGTTGAAAACACAAGGTGAATCCTTGTACCAATTTAGATGAAACTCCGTGGTGAAAAAAATTGTAAAGGTTGGAACTCTGGGAAAAAGAGAAGATGAAACAATTGAAACCAAGAATTTTGATGGACCTCCGGAATAAAGAATTGAATTTAGTCGATGAAACAAGAATAAGAATTACATTATGCTCATCCTTCACCAATTACATTGATGACAACCAACGGATTTGGCATATTACTTATTCCCGTTGGAAAGGATTGATGAGAGATATAGCGTAAACTTGAGAAGGTATTTATGGAACCACCGGTGGGATTGAAACAACGAATAAAAGATTTGATCACCCAGGAAGAGAACTCTTGAACGAACCACCGTAAGAATTGAAAATGAACGAAGAAAAACGAACACATCAGCAGGAGGAATTGGAAAATGAGCGGAGATACTTGAGGGAATTTAGATACAAGTGAACAAAGGGATCACGGAATGATTAGAGAATATTGAATGATGCACCGGTAAGATTGAGAGTATGATAGCTGAAAGCTGGAATGAATAAATCTTAGATGATGGGCTCCGGACAATCAAACTGAACAGAATCTTGAATTGCTCCGGATGGGTGAAAAAAAATGTCACAACCGAAAACAATTATGAGAGGATGGCAGAGAATGGGGCAATATTTAAAAGAAACTCTTCTTCGGTCTTCAAAATCTGAGAATGACGGTGAGAAACACCACCAAATTGTTGAGATACTCCGGGATGACAATTAGAAAGGTTGAACCAACAATGAAAAGAATTTGAAAGATCTTGGAGAAATACATATGACCGATAATGAATCATTCTTACGTCAAACTTCGAAAAGAATTTGAGGGAAGCTCCGGTAAAATTAGAAGAGTCAGGTAAGATCCTGGGAAAAGACTTGTGGGTTAGGGCCCACTCAAAAGAAACACCGTTGAACGATTACTTGAAAAGGAGATTGCACCGGTTGAATTAAATGAATTGAATAATATAAGACCTCGAAAGATCTTGAATGAATGTAGAGTGGAAAACACGAATCTTCGAGATATCTTGAGCACTCCGGAACAATTAAATAGCGAGAAGTGGAATGATGATGAGGTGCACCGGCAAGAGAAAGCATAGAAAGGAGGAAAGGATATGATCAGCAAAGCTTGAATTGAAACCACCGGAGAAGAAAAGAATGAAGAATGACTAACGAGTAGAGCATCTTCAAGAGAACCACCGTGTAGGAACGTGAAGGAAAAAAATGGAGAGACTTCCATCGATAAAATGGATAGTTGGAAAAGAAATCTGGGTCCTCGAAGAAAAAGGGTGGGAGGGTGGGAAAACAAAGACAACTTCGAACGGATGAAGCAAACACCGTTGAGAAGAACTGATAATTGATCTTGCGAATGTTGAAGTGATCAGATCCACTTGAAGAGAAACACGCCGGTTGAAAAGGATTGGCATGATGATCTCGATTATCGAAAAGGATTAGTATTTACATAGAAATATGAGAACACCACTTAGGAAAGGTATGGAATCAACATTTGACATTGAAGCAACTTGAATACCACAACTCAAAACAAAAACAAAGGATTGGCTTGCAGAATAAGCCGGAACAAACATATGATAGAAATTTCGTCCGAAGTTTTCATGGTCCGGCCTACACGGGCTCGATCATACAGCACCATCATGTACAAGGCAGTGCACATGACATACGAAGCGTCCCCGAGTCGGCATAGCCAAGGACTCTTTAAGACACAACGAGACCACTATAAAACCGACCGTGAATAGGCGGACCACTAGACGTCGAACCCCAATTTCATATCATACCTCTGTCGGAAAGATATCCTAAGAGCTACTTGAATTCCCACTTATGAAACTCCCGAAATTTTCCCGGTCATGCAATCAGGTGTTGGGGATACAAGGGAAGCATAAAATCTCACCCAAAACTAACAAATCCTACATCTAGCTGTATCCATCCTTCAACACATAACCAAGAAGCCTTCGGAAATCGTCTACCTCAACCTTCGAAAAGCATCCGTTATACGAGTTATGGCAATACTCCCGAACTCCCGCCCCAGTACTGGGTGGCGTCGAGGTTATCTCACCAACAACTGCATAAAAGAGATTTTCGATGTCGGCGAAACTAAACTCAAGTATTCCAGAACTGCAACGATAAAATTGTGACGACAACACCTCAGAGCTCAACTCCCCGGGACACTGCCACAACCCCTAAATGACAGGAGGCACCAAGAACAATGTTCTCGTCACAAATCGATCGCGTGATCCTAATATTTTTTTAGGGAAAATTTGAGAAGAGAAGAGTCAAAACTCTACGTAAGGATGCCTTACCAGAGCGATGAGGGGACTGGGGAGTAAAAATAATTCCTAAACTCTCCGATATATAATTCCTAAATGACTCAAAACATTTTTCTAGACTCAACTCGGCTGCTAGTTCGATCAAGCAATGGGGCTCCTAAGGTCGGGGAAGGCTCTGATACCAACTTGTAACGCCCTCGATGCGGCTATATCTCCCACGTGTCAAAGCACGACTTAGAGGCATAACCGCATTGAAAGCAATGTCGCAAGTGAGGTAATCTTCACACAACCCATGTAATACATAAGGGAAAGAGATACATAGTTGGCTTACAATCGCCACTTCACACAATTACATGAATAAAGCATTACATCAACCAGATACAATCAAGGTCCGACTACGGAACCAAACTAAAAGAAGACTACCCCAAATGCGACAATGTCCCCGATCGACCCCAACTGGGCTCCACTACTGATCAACTAGAATGAAGCAACACAAAGGACAAGATCTTCATCGAGCTCCTCCTTGAGCTTGGTTGCGTCATCTGAACGGTATCATCGGCACCTGCAAGCTGGTTTTGGAAGTAACTGTGAGTCACGGGGACTCAGCAATCTCACACCCTCGCGATCAAGACTATTTAAGCTTATGGGTAAGGTAAAGGTATGAGGTGGAGCTGCAGCAAGCGACTAGCATATTTGGTGGCTAACATACGCAAATGAGAGCGAGAAGAGAAGGCAAAGCACGATCGAGAAACTATGATCAAGAAGTGATCCTAGAACAACCTACGTCAAGCATAACTCCAACACCATGTTCACTTCTCGGACTCCGCCGAGAAGAGACCATCACGGTTACACACGCGGTTGATTCATTTTAATTATGTTAAGGTTCAAGTTATCTACAACCGGACATTAACAAATTCCCATCTGCCCATAACTGCGGGCATGGCTTTTGAAAGTTCAAATCCCTGCAGGGGAGTCCCAACTTAGCCCATGACAAGCTCTCACGGTCAACGAAGGATATAACTTCTCCCGAGACATTCCGATCAGACTCGGTATCCCGGTTCTACAAGACACTTCGACAAGTTAAAACAAATCCAGCAACACCGCCTGAATGTGCCGACAAATCCCGATAGGAGCTGCACATATCTCGTTCTCAGGGCACACTCAGATTGTCTAAACTTCCGGTAGGCCAGCCAAGAGTTGCCCCTGGTGGCCACCGGCGGCTGACAGTTTGGACCAACACTCAGAGGAGTACTGGCCCGGGGGGGTTAAAATAATGATGACCCTTGAGTCTGCAGAACCCAAGGGAAAGAAAAGGCTAGGTGGCAAATGGTAAAACCAAGGTTGGGCATTGCTAGAGGAGTTTTATTCAAGGCGAACTGTCAAGGGGTTCCCATTATTACCCAACGGCGTAAGGAACACAAAATCCGGGAACATAACACCGATATGACGGAAACTAGGGCGGCAAGAGTGGAACAAAACACCAGGCATAAGGCCGAGCCTTCCACCCTTTACCCAGTATATAGATGCATTAATTAAATAAGATATATTGTGATATCCCAACAAGTAAACATGTTCCAACAAGGAACAACATCTGCATGTTCCAACAAGGAACAAACTTCATCTTCACCTACAACTAATAACGCTATAAGAGGGGCTGAGCAAAGCGGTAACATAGCCAAACAACGGTTTGCTAGGACAAGGTGGGTTAGAGGCTTGGTTCAACAATATAGGAGGCATGATAAGCAAGTGGTAGGTATCGCAGCATAGGCATAGCAAAAGAGCGAGCAACTAGCAAGCAAAGAAAGAAGTGATTTCGAGGGTATGATCATCTTGCCTGAAATCCCGCAAGGAAGAAGAACGAGCCCATGAAGAAGACAAACGGACGTAGATGAACGGTTCCTCACAAACACGACGTTACCAGAACCAACCCGAAGAAGCAAACACTGGAAAGAAGCACACAACATAGTAAACAACCAACACATGAACATGGCATGATGCACAACCAAGTATGATGCATGTCCGGTTTAAAGAGGGCATGGCATGGCAAAGTGCACAAGCAATCCTACAAAATAAGTGGAGCTCAATATGCAACTCCGCTGCATATTGACGAAACACCACGTTCAAGTTATTTAGTTCGATCTTGTTTATGTACCCAACAAAATTAAATGTTGTTAAACATGGAAAGAGGGTGAAGCAAATGAAAACTACCTATCTAGGCAAGTTTAAATGAGGCCGGAAGCAACGAACAACAATTCCGGTAAATCCCCATATGCATATATTAGGTTTGGTGCTGTTCTTCCCTAAACACAATTTTAGAGTTATTAAACATGCAAACTAAATCCACCATGTTAAACTAGGCATTTTTCTACCCCATTTACATATAAAGTTTATTAAATTCGGAGCTACGGTTCATTAGTTATGATTTAAACCGTTTTAGCTAGTTATTTAAGAAAATTAAAACAAACAGCATTTTAAACATTTTAAACATAGATGAAAGTTGCATATTATTAAACTAGATGAAATTCTAAGCAAGTTTCATAAATAATTCATTTTAACCCGATGCACGGTTTAGAAGTTATTAAATGCATGATCCGGAAGGGGTTTTCTGCAAAACTGGAAACTCTGGAATAAAAGCTAAAACGTTCAGAAAAAAACATGTGTTGGGCCGAAACAGAGGCTGGCCCAACAGTGGAAAAGGCCGGGAGGCTGCTCACCCAACGGCCAGATCTGGCTGGGCCGAACAAGGAGGCCCGTGGGCGAGGCATGGGAAGCTGGGTTCTGGCGCTCGTACACGTTGGCTCAGATCGAGGCCGTAGTCAACGCGAGGGAGGGACGCAGGCTCGATGCAGGAAAAGTCCTCGCTCGTCTCCCTCGCTCGAACAGAAGGAGGCGGCGGTGGGGACTCGCGACAGGGCCAGCAGGCGCAGGACTTGGAGCTCGGGGAGGATCCGGGCGGCGGTGGCTCGCAGCTAGGGGGAAAGGTGAGGCGGAGGAGCGGGAAACGGTGGCGCTGTAACAGATGTGGACAGGCGGATCCGGCCACATGGGCTGCGGACCTAACCGGAGGCGGGACGGAGGCGACCTGCGACGAAGCTTGGGGCGGCAACCAAGGTGCTGATATTCAGAGAAGCAAAGGACAGATTCAGAGATAAGGTAAAAGAGATGGAATGCAGAGACGGAAGAAGGAAAAAGGAACGGCTGGAGTCCATCTCTGACGAGGACACGGCGAAGAAACGACTTGATGTAGGGGAACTCGGCGCTGCGCTTCGGTCGCTCGTCTCCCGCGCAGACGAGGACGAGGCAGGAGGTGGCGCAAGTTGGCCGGGGCAGCGGCTTTCGATCGAACGGCCGGCGAGGTTGGGTAGCAACGGGGAGACGTGAGGCGAGGGAGGGGAGGCCTCGGGCACCATTGGTCGCTAGTGGTTGGGGACTCGAGCAGCAGAGAGGTGGCTGGGGATCAAGGGGAGGCGCTGATTGGTTGGGCGTGGAAAACAAGGAGAGGATGGATCCCGAGAGGGAGAGGGTAGGTAGGTGGCGGCGGGTAGGAGGGTGGATGGGATAGACCTCCTAATTTTTAGGGTTGGACCAAATATATACCTCAGGTGAAATAGGTTAGGGGCTATCTGGAGCCTCCGATTAAAATCGAACGGCCGGGAAAAATAGGCTAGGGAGCCCAAATAAGAAAATGGAGACGTTTTGTAGACGTTCCGGGACAATTTCGGACGCGCACGTGAGGGGTTCGATGCACTGTGCAGAGAGGGTTTCGGACCGTGCGGTCGCATCGGACAACTCCGGAAGTGAAGAGGGGAAGGAGGATGGACTAGGTGGGCTGTGGCGAGACTGCGAAGCGGAGAAGAGAGAGGGAGGGCCCGGCATCTGTTTCCGGAGACCGAAAACGTCCGACGTTAGACCGACTATAATGTCGCTATAGTTATCCGTTGGGCTATCGAACGAACTTCGAATGCGATGAAACTTGGCAGGCGGCCTACCTACAACATAACAACACCACATGCCAACTTTCAACCCATTCCGAGAACATTTTCCGGCCACTTATAAAATACTATTTCGGACATGCCGCGGGCACGTGCAAGTGTGTCTGGGCTTAGAAGGGATGACGGACGGAACTGGGGAACCCGGACGGATGCAAGTTTTGAAAACATGATGATGCAATGCACATGATGACATGATATGAAATGCATGACACGCATGCAAAGACAAGGCAACAAGAGTGAATAACTGGAGGACACCTGGCACATCAGTCTCGGGGCGTTACACTTTATCACCTCCATAACCGAGAAATGTTTCCTTAGTCCTCTTATGTAACTAAGGATAACTTTGACCGCTGTCCAGTGATCCACTCCTGGATCACTATCGTACCCCCTTGCCAAACTCATGGCAAGGTACACCATAGGTCTGGTATACAACATAGCATACTTCATAGAACCTATGGCTGAGGCATAGGGAATGACATTCATTCTCTTTCTATTTTCTGCCATGGTCGGGTTTTGAGTCTTACTCAACTTCACACCTTGCAACACAGGCAAGAACTCCTTCTTTGACTATTCCATTTTGAACTACTTCAAAATCTTGTCAAGGTATGTACTCATTGAAAAAAATTATCAAGCGTCATGATCTATCTCTATAGATCTTGATGCCCAATATGTAAGTAGCTTCACCGAGGTTTTTCATTGAAAAAATCTTATTCAATTATCCTTTTATGCTATCGAGGAATTCTATATCATTCCCGATCAACAATATGTCATCCACATATAATACCAGAAATGCTACAGCGCTCCCACTCACTTTCTTGTAAATACAGGCTTCTTTGAAAGTCTGTATAAAACCATATGCTTTGATCACCTCATCAAAGCATATATTCCAACTCTGAGATGCTTGTACCAGTCCATAAATGGATTGCTGGAGCTTGCACACTTTGTTAGCACCTTTAGGATCGACAAAACCTTCTGGTTGCATCATATACAACTCTTCTTTAAGATATCCATTAAGAAATGCAGTTTTGACATCCATTTGCCAGATTTCATAAAATGCGGCAATTGCTAACATGATTCGGACAGACTTAAGCATCACTACGAGTGAGAAAATCTCATCGTAGTCAACACCTTGAATTTATCTGAAACATTTTGCAACAAGTCGAGCTTTATAGATAGTAACACTATCATCAATGTCCATCTTTGATAACCCACAAGTATAGGGGATCGCAACAGTTTTCGAGGGTAGAGTATTCAACCCAAATTTATTGATTCGACACAAGGGGAGCCAAAGAATATTCTCAAGTATTTGCAGCTGAGTTGTCAATTCAACCACACCTGGAAACTTAATATCTGCAGCAAGGTATTTAGTAGCAAACTAATATGATAATAATGGTAACGGTAGCAAAAGTAATATTTTTGGGTTTTGTAGTGATGGCAACAGTAGCAACGGAAAAGTAAATAAGTGAAGAACAATATAAGGAAAGCCCATAGGCAATGGATCGGTGATGGAGAATTATGTCGGATGCGATCGATCATGTAACATTCATAACATAGGGTGACACGGAACTAGCTCCGGTTCATCAATGTAATAATGTAGGCATGTATTCTGAATATAGTCATACATGCTTATGGAAAAGAACTTGCATGACATCTTTTGTCCTACCCTCCCGTGGCAGCGGGGTCCTATTGGAAACTAAGGGATATTAATGCCTCCTTTTAATAGAGTACCAGACCAAAGCATTAACACATAGTGAATACATGAACTCCTCAAACTACGGTCATCACCGGTAATCATCCCGATTATTGTCACTTCAGGGTTAACGGATCATAACACATAATAGGTGACTATATACTTGCAAGATAGGATCAAGAAATCTCATATATTGATGAAAACATAATAGGTTCAGATCTGAAATCATGGCACTCGGGCACTAGAGACAAGCATTAAGCATAGCAAAGTCATAGCAACATCAATCTCAGAACATAGTGGATACTAGGGATCAAACCCTAACAAAACTAACTCAATTACATGATAAATCTCATCCAACCCATCACCGTCCAGCAAGACTACGATGGAATTTCTCACGCACGGCGGTGAGCATCATGAAATTGGTGATGGAGGAAGGTTGATGATGACGATGGCGACGGATTCCCCTCTCCGGAGCCCTGAACGGACTCCAGATCAGCCCTCCCGAGAGAGTTTAGGGCTTGGCGGCGGCTCCGTATCGTAAAACGCGATGAATCCTTCTCTCTGATTTTTTTCTCCCCGAACACGAATATATGGAGTTGGAGTTGAGGTCAGTGGAGCGTCAGGGGGGCACGCCCAGGGGGTAGGCGCGCCCCCACCCTCGTGGACAGGGTGTGGGCCCCCTGACGTGGATTCTTCTTCCAGTATTTTTTATATATTCCAAAAATAATCTCCGTTGATTTCCAGGTCATTCTGAGAACTTTTATTTCTGCACAAAAGTAACACCATGGCAATTCTGCTGAAAATAGCGTCAGTCCATGTTAGTTCCATTCAAATCATGCAAGTTAGAGTTCAAAACAAGGGCAAAAGTGTTTGGAAAAGTAGATACGATGGAGACGTATCAACTCCCCCAAGCTTAAACCTTTGCTTGTCCTCAAGCAATTCAGTTGATAAACTGAAAGTGATAAAGAAAAACTTTTACAAACTCGGTTTTCTCTTGTTGTTCTAAATATGTGAAGCCAGTATTCAAGTTTTCAACAAAGATTATGAACTAACCATATTCACAATAACATTTAGGTATCATGTTTACTCATATCAATGGCATAATTAGCTAGCGAGCAATAATATCAAATCTCGGATGACAACACTTTCTCAAAACAATCATGATATGATATAACAAGATGGTATCTCGCTAGCCCTTTCTGAGACCGCAAAACATAAATGCAGAGCACCTTTAAAGATCAAGGACTGACTAGACATTGTAATTCATGGTAAAAGAGATCCAGTCACAGTCATACTCAATGTAAACTAACAGTAATGGACGCAAATGACAGCGGTGCTCTCCAACTGGTGCTTTTTAATAAGAGGATGATGACTCAACATAAAAGTAAATAGGTAGGCCCTTCGTAGAGGGAAGCAGGGATTTGTAAAGGTGCCAAAGATCGGTTTTGAAATAGATATGAATAATATTTTGAGCGCTATACTTTCACTGTCAACATAACAACCGAGAGATCTTGATATCTTCCATGCTACACACATTATAGGCGGTTCCCAAGAAGAATGGTAAAGTTTATACTCCCCCACCACCAACAAGCATCAATCCATGGCTTGCCCAAAATGACAGGTGCCTCCAACTAACAACAATCCTGGGGGAGTTTTGTTTGCAATTATTTTGATTTGATTTGCTTAAAGCATGGGACTGGGCATCCCGGTGACCATCCATTTTCTCGTGAGTGAGGAGCGGAGTCCACTCCTCTTGAGAATAACCCACCTAGCATGGAGGATATAGACAGCCCTAGTTGATACATGAGCTATTCGAGCATACAAAACATAATGTTTAGTTGAAGGTTTAGAGTTTAGCACATACAAATTTACTTGGAACGGCAGGTAGATACCGTATATAGGTAGGTATGGTGGACTCATATGGAATAACTTTGGGGTTTATGGGATTGGATGCACAAGCAGTATTCCCGCTTAGTACAAGTGAAGGCTAGAAAAAGACTGGGAAGCGACCAGCTAGAGAGCGACAACAGTCATGAACATGCATTAAAATTAATCAACACCGAATGCAAGCATGAGTAGGATATGATGCACCATGAACATAAATATCGTGGAGGCTATGTTGATTTTGTTTCAACTATATGCGTGAACATGTGCCAAGTCAAGCCACTCGAATCATTCAAAAGAGGATACCACCCTATCATACCACATCACAACCATTTTAATAGCATGTTGGCACGCAAGGTAAACCATTATAAGCTCCTAGCTAATTAAGCATGGCATAAGCAACTACAATCGATAATTGTCATTGCAAATATGTTTCTTTCATAATAGGCTGAATCAAGAATGATGAACTAATCATATTTACAAAAACAAGAGAGGTCGAGTTCATACCAGCTTTTCTCATCTCAATCAGTTCATCATATATCATCATTATTGCCTTTCACTTACACGACCGAACGATGTGGATAATAATAATAGTGCACGTGCATTGGACTAAGCTGGAATCTGCAAGCATTCAATTCAAGAGAGAAGACAAGGTAATATGGGCTCTTTGTTAGATCAACAATAATGCATATGAGAGCCGCTCAACATTTTCATTATGGTCTTCTCCTCTCGACCCCCAAAGAAAAGAAACAAAACTATTTACACTGGAAAGCCCCAACAAGCAAAAGAAGAATGAGCAATTTTTTTGGGTTTTCTTTTTAATTACTACTACTACAGGCATGGAAAGTAAACTAACTAAAAGCTACAACTAATTTTTTTTTTGTTTTTCTTAAGGTTTATTAAGGCACACAAGAAGAAAGCTAAAAACGAAATAAACTATCATGGATGATACAATGAAAAAGTATGAGCACCGACAACTAGCATGAGTGTGTGAACATGAATGTAATGTCAGTGAGAAATACGTACTCCCCCAAGCTTAGGCTTTTGGCCTAAGTTGGTCTATGCCCAAGGATCAAAGTGGCCCTCTCCGGTCTAAGGGGGAGTGTCCTCTGGGTGCCACTGGTTGGCAATCTCCTCCGGATTCCACTGATAAACTGACTTTCGATAAGGGTCATGGGGTGGTTCCGGCTCAGGCTCTGGACCTGGTGTCACACTCCAGTATGCATAAACGTCCTCCGGTAAAACAAGGTACTTGCCTAAAAATATGTTAAACAAAGAGGGAGCGGGCAAGGTAATAGTCTCAAAGTTATTCTTACCCAAAAATCAGTCTATAGTTAAGCAACTTCTTCTTATTCTTAACAATAAAATCATGTGCTACCATGCTCTTATAATCTAGAAAAATATTAGGCAGCAACTTTTACTCTTTCTCATAATGCCTGAAGGGTATGTTAAAGTGTGCAGCTAGGCGCGAGGCAAAGATGCCTCCGAGGACGGGGCCCTTAGTATGGTTCAGGTTTAACCGTTTATCAACAATAGTGCCTAAACTAAAAGTAGTGTCTTGAAACAAGGCATGGCGCAAAATAACAATATCAGGAGCACTAAGGTTCCCACAATTCTCGCAATCAATTAAGCATCTACTAGCAAATATTGAAAAGTAGCGTAGAACAGGAAAATGTATGCTAGTGATTCTTGCATCGGAAACTTTCCTCGTTTCCCCTACAGAAATCATATCAATAAATCCCTCCACATCATCACGATGTGGTTCCTCTATGCTGCCTGATACGTCTCCATCGTATCTACTTTTCCAAACACTTTTGCCCTTGTTTTGGACTCTAACTTGCATGATTTGAATGGAACTAACCCGGACTGACGCTGTTTTCAGCAGAATTACCATGGTGTTATTTATGTGCAGAAACAAACGTTCTCAGAATGACCTGAAACTTCACGGAGCAAGTTTTTGGAAAATATAAAAAATACCTGCAAAAGATGAAGGCCAGGGGGCCCACCACCTGTCCACGAGGGTGGGGGCGCGCCTTCCCCCCCTAGGGTGCGCCCCCCTACCTCGTGGGCCCCCTGGAGCTCCTCCGACTCCAACTCCAACTCTATATATTGTGTTTCAGGGAGAAAAAAACAGATAGAAGAAATCATCGTGTTTTACGATACGGAGCCGCCGCCAAGCCCTAAAACCTTTCGGGAGGGCTGATCTGGAGTCCGTTCGGGGCTCCGGAGAGGGGAATCCATCGTCATCGTCATCATCAACCATCCTCCATCACCAATTTCATGATGCTCACCGTCGTGCGTGAGTAATTCCATCATAGGGTTGCTGGACGGTGATGGGTTGGATGAGATCTATCATGTAATCGAGTTAGTTTTGTTAGGGTATGATCCCTAGTATCCACTATGTTCTGAGATTGATGTTGCTATGACTTTGCTATGCTTAATGCTTGTCACTAGGGCCCGAGTGCCATGATTTAAGATCTGAACCTATTATGTTTTCATCAATATATGAGAGTTCTAGATCCTATCTTGCAAGTCTATAGTCACCTATTATATGTTATGATCCGTTAACCCCGAAGTGACAATAATCGGGTGTGACGCCCGGATGATTAAGCTACAGTAATCCCACGTTAACGATGCCATGTCACCTCGGTTATTGTTGCTAATCTCGCATTAGTTTGGAACCAATTCAAATTCAAAATTTAAAATGCGGGAAACAATAAAAGTTTTCAATAGTCAAAACTAAAATGTTGTAAAGGTGTTAAATAAATCATGGATAATAGTGGTGGAGAAACCTAAATTTAATAAAATGTTTAAGTGTTCAAAATAATTAAAACATAGGTTTAAATACTAAAATAAATACCTTTTGAACTTTATAAATTATTAAAGTATTTTAATTTGGGTTGAGAATTAATGTGGCAGTAGTATATTTAAAAGTATTAACTTAGGTGCTAGTGATGATTTTATTTTATATAAAACTAAAATAAAGAAAACTAAAAGTAAAAAAAAACAAACAAAAGGAGAACAAACCCCCTCCCCACATGGGCCAATCGGCCCAGCCGGCCAACCCAACTGGCCCAGGCCGGCCCACCCCTGGCCTACACATGCCCCCACCCCCAGGAACCCTAACCGCACACCCCACTCACCCCCACAATTCCTCCCCTCCCCTCTGCACCCGCCCCCGATCCAGATCGGGGCAGCGCCCCTGCGCTCGCCGCCGCTCGCCTTGCGCCCGCCCGATGCCGCCCGTCGTCGCCCGGAGCCCGCACCGCCGCCTGGACCTCGCTGCCTCGACCCTCGACGCCACCGTCGCCTTCCTCCTCGCCGGCGCCGTCGTCCCCGACTCCGCCTCAACCCCCGCTGCCACGTCCCTGCGCCTCGCAGTGAGGCCCCGACCTCCTCTCTTTCCCCTCCATCGTCGGCGCCGTCCGCGCGGACGCACGCGCGCTCACCGCCGAGCCCCGCCCGCTGCCTGCAGCCACTCCCTCCCCTGACCAGCGCTCGACGCGACCGGGTCGTGCCGTGGCCATGCTTGGCCCCTGCGCGCATGCGCTAGCCGCCCGCGTGTGTCTGCGCGCCCGCCTCGCTCCCGCGTCCCCCTGCTCCGCGCTTGCCTGTGGCCGGCGGCTTCCCCCTTCGATCTGGGCGTACGCCGGCTCGGGCTGGGCGCCAACGCCCGTGCGCTCTGCCCGCATCCCGCTCCGGCCATGGACACGCCGTGGCCACCGGCCTCTTCTTCCTTCGCCTGGCGCCGTCCACCGCTGGCCCGCGCCCTACCTCGCCCTCCCATGCGCGCCATGGAATGCCCCTGTCGCTGGAGCCGCAGCCTCCATCGACCGCCGCCACCACTCTCCGACGGCGCCGCCCTTCGCCGGCGCCGTTCGCTGCCGGCTCCCCCTCGCTCCACCTACCGCGGCCGACGCCACAATGGCCGCGCCCGCTGGAGCCCCGTTCCAGCCTCGCCCGCGCCCGTTAAGCCCCCAGGGGCCTATGACAAGGGGGCCCCATCCCCAGAACTTTTTTTTAAAAAAAAAGAGAATTAAAAAATATAATAAAAATAAAAATAATTAATTAATTAATTAAGGAATTAATTAAGTTAATTAATCATAATTAGATTAACCTAACTAACTAATTAGTTTAATTAAACAGTAGTTAGTTTAGTTAAACACTTATTAGGCTAAACAGTCAATGACCAGTGGGTCCCACACGTCAGTTGACCAGTCAACACCTCTGTTGACTGCTGACGTCATGATGACGTCATGATGACGTCAGCAAGCACTGTTCTGGATAATGTTGTATTAAAATAATTAAATAAATCCTGAAAATGATTTAAATCTTTTAAAATCAATATAAAATAAACCGTAGCCCGGATGGAAAGACCTTGTACATGAAAGTTGCTCAGAACGATGAGACGAATTTGAATACGCAGCCCGTTTATCCGCCACGCATCCCTAGCATAGCGAACACGCAACTTTCCCCCTCTGTTTCACCTGTCCGAAAACGCAAAACACCGGGGATACTTTCCCGGATGTTTCCCCCCTTCACCGGTATCACCTCATACCGCGATAGGGCACCCCTAGCACCGCTACTTGTCATGTCATGCATCGCTATGCATCTATTTGCTTAAATATTTATTGTTTCTCCCCCTCTTCTCTCGCTAGACACCGAGACCGACGCCGCTGCTACCCAGTACGACTACGGAGTTGACGATCCCTCTCTCTTGCCAGAGCAACCAGGCAAGCCCCCCCTTTGATCACCAGATATCGCCTACTCTTCTCTATACTGCTTGCATTAGAGTAGCGTAGCATGTTACTGCTTCCCGTTAATCCTAAACTGATGCATAGCCTGTCCTTGCTACTACTGTTGTTACCTTTACCTGAATCCTAATGCTTAGTATAGGATGCTAGTTTATCATCAGTGGCCCTACATCCTTGTCCGTCTGCCATGCTAAACTATCGGGCCGTGATCACTCGGGAGTTGATCACGGGTATATACTATACTTTATACATGATACATGTGGTGACTAAAGACGGGTCGGCTTGAGGAGCACCCGCGAGTGGATCTTTGAGGCGGAGCGACAGGGCAGGTTCCGACCACCTAGGAGAGAGGTGGGCCTGGCCCTGGTCGACGTTCGCGGATACTTAACACGCTTAACGAGATCTGGGTATTTGATCTCAGTCTGGCCTTTTGGTCTATACGCACTAACCATCTACGCGGGAGTAGTTATGGGTATCCCGGCGTCGTGGTATCAGCCGAAGCCTTCGTGACGTCAGCGACTGAGTGGCGCGCGCCGGATTGGACTGGAAGGCCACTAGGCTAGGTCTGCTTTCGGCCGCGTTTGCAACGTGCAGGTGTGCTAAGGGCGATGGGCCCAGACCCCTGGGCGCTTAGGTTTAGACCGGCGTGCTGACCTCTCTGTTGGTCTAGGTGGGGCTGCGACGTGTTGATCTTCCGAGGCCGGGCATGACCCAGGAAAGTGTGTCTGGCCAAATGGGATCGAGCGTGTTGGGGTATGTGGTGCACCCCTGCAGGGAAGTTAATCTATTCGAATAGCCGTGATCTTCGGTAACAGGACGATTTGGAGTTGTACCTTGACCTTATGACAACTAGAACCGGATACTTAATAAAACACACCCTTCCAAGTGCCAGATACAACCAGTGATCGCTCTCTCACAGGGCGACGAGGGGAGGATCATCGGTTAGGATTATGCTATACGATGCTACTTGGAGGACTTCAGTCTACTCTCCTCTACATGCTGCAAGACGGAGGCTGCCAGAAGCGTAGTCTTCGAAAGGATTAGCTATCCCCCCCCTTATTCCGGCTTTCTGCAGTTCAGGCCACATATGATAGCCTTATTCCAGTTGATACCAATGCATACATATGTAGTGTAGCTCCTTGCTTGCGAGTACTTTGGATGAGTACTCACGGTTGCCTTCTCCCTCTTTTCCCCCCTATCCCTTCTACCTGGTTGTCACAACCAGATGTTAGAGCCCAGGAGCCAGACGCCACCGTCGACGACGACCCCTACTACACCGGAGGTGCCTACTACTACGTGATGCCCGCTGACGACGACCAGGAGTAGTTAGGAGGATCCCAGGCAGGAGGCTTGCGCCTCTTTCGATCTGTATCCCAGTTTATGCTAGCCTTCTTAAGGCAAACTTGTTTAACTTATGTCTGTACTCAGATATTGTTGCTTCCGCTGACTCGTCTATGATCGAGCTCTTGTATTCGAGCCCTCGAGGCCCCTGGCTTGTAATATGATGCTTGTATGACTTATTTTATTTGTAGAGTTGTGTTGTGATATCTTCCCGTGAGTCCCTGATCTTGATCGTACACGTTTGCGTGTATGATTAGTGTATGATTAAATCGGGGGCGTCACAAGTTGGTATCAGAGCTGACTGTCTGTAGGAATCCCCCTTCCACACTCCTTGGCCGAAGTTGAGTCTAGACATTGCAAAACTTTTACTAACTTGGCTGTGTGTCTTATGGGCACACGTCGCCATCGGGTGGTAGTAGGATCTTTTACTCCTTGACCTATACTCTGGGACTCTGACATCTCTTCTATTCGGGTTAAATGATTTTGCTAAAATCTAACTCTAGGTTCTCATTACCACTTCCTGCCGGAGAGCCCTTTAATACGGATGATCGACTGCTTCAACGGAAGATTCTGACAATACGCTCGGATGTTCCCTCGATACTTTGTGCCATCCCTCTTGCAATTCCCCTTCCACCATAAACCCTTAAGGATAACTACTTACAGTTGTTATTCTTACATTCATCCCTAGTTGGTCTTGTTATTACAAGATACCCCGAAACACTCGCCGTTGTTTCGATAATCCTTTGAGCTTACTGCCTTGCAGTTCTTGACACATGAATATCCCTACGGATAATTCTCGCACTTATCGAGTATCTGCTCATCCCCCAGTTGTTCATGTGTTTCACAATGGTCATCGACATACTATTCGATCCTCCAAAAATCCTTAGTAGCTTATTGCTGTGCAAATACTTGTCTGCTTGCATTATGGTTGCGTTCCAAATGTCTAGCAATATTCATTAGTATCCCTTGTCATCATCATTTTCAGCCTTTAATTTGATGTGAGGTGAATGCTCGCAATCCTCAGTCGAAATCCTAGAATTCATCCTTCCGGATCAGACGTCATTTTAAACATGAACTGGTTCTCGACCAACCGAATTGCCGTCAGTTGTACCCCTAAGTCTACTCAACATATCCATCCTTAATCAGAGCGTTTGCTTCTGATCCCTTGATTTAGGAATCACAATTCCTTTGCATTTGAGATTTGAATTAATTAGTCAATGGTTTCTATAATCGGATACCTTGCATTCCTTTTCCCTTCTGATTGAGTATCGATACTCACATCAGGTTCCTTGTGGTCCGCGAGACCATTTGCTTGGTTATTATCCGACAATGTCCTTCACAACCAAAATTCTTGTGAGTTCTTTACCTGATACATAATGCCCTTGGTAAATTGTATCATCTGCTTGGCCAACCATGCTCTGCTTTCGAGCTGGTCGTATTTACTATTGAAGCTTGTGGTATATGTTTCCACGATAGCCTGACGGGTTGAACCTATGCCTTCCTTTATATGTGTGAACTCGGAAGTTTTCACGAGTCATACTCATCTGGTATTTCACCAGATAAAACTTTCAGCATAATGCCTTTATCAAAGCAAAAAGTGAAAGGAAGGTTATACATTGAAGAAGTGGGAGTCGACCTTGAACTTTGTGTTCATGCCCATGGACACGATGTGGATCTTATCATTAAAGCTTCTCTTAATTTAATTATTCCTGGGTATAAGTTCTTATATCTGGGATCTGGCCTTTTGCAATCGTGGTTTCGACCATGTTCTCTTTTAGGTACCGTTTCTCGTGCAAGTTTAAGCACTTGTCTTCTGCAGAGCAATACCCCAGTCCAACCTCTACTTTGGTCCGTCATCGAGTATTACCCCCCTCTGGTATCTCGAGATTATCGCGGAACTACATAACTTCTTATGAGTTATTCTTCAAGTATTATTTCTCACTGATTCCAAAATTTTCCCCGGGTTCTGAGTTGTTAGACACTCAGGGACACCGGTAGTGAATCGAGTCTGTACTCCGAATCAATAACTATAAGTAATTTTTATTGCTTATGAGTTTCAAGTCATTCCTAGCCCGGTTGGCTATATCATTATCGTGCTAAGATTTTAACTGTGCTACCTGGTCCTTCTTCCCGGAACACAACTTTCGATGATGAGCTAAGCTTACGTCGATCTTTCTCGTCATATCTTTCACCTTGGACAACAAGCTTGATTTTGAGTTTGTGTTGTACCCATGGTTCCGATAACCTTTTGCTTCATAATTCCTTTGACTTGATGTCATCGCCGATAGATTACATCTTCATGAAATCTCTCGACAAATGTGTCGAGATCAGCACCAACATCTTGGGCTCTTCCAGGATATCCATCGAATTCATGATGAGAATTACCATCTTTTCCCTCGGTGATTTATATTATCATCGACCACTTTATTGCCTTCCGTTCAACCTAAACTTGTTCATGTTTTGTGTTACACGTTGAGATCCTTGCTACCCCGCAGTTGTTCTTCTTCACCTTGGAAGTATTACCATCTCTTTTGTCAAGAATGTGGTGAGAATTTCATCACCTCTTAAAAATTCTTGGTATGATAATACTTCTCGCCATCTCCGTACATTCCTTGGTCCCCGTATTGTTTTTGACCGGAATACCGACAATTGAGCTATGACGTGTGAATTCAAAACTTCTAAGCAACCCTATTGATTTGAAGTGAATGGGCGATAGTTTCATTCTAAGTCTTTCGATAATTGAATCACCATTCTAACATTGATCGTGCTACCTAAGCCCATATGTCGGGTGCACCTTTCAACCAATTTTTAATTGTGTATGATGTCCTCGAGCATACCTCATAGTATCATTTGATCTGACTAATGTTATCTCCTTGTTCACATAATTGTGGAAACCCCTCTTTTGGAAGTCTCGAGGAACTGTCGCTGAGTTCATCAGCCACCCCCTCATCCTCTCCTTGGTTTAATGATGAACTCTGGTTTCAGAACTCGCTCCCATAGTTCATTTCTTGAGAATCTTACATTGCCATCTTGTCAATTTGTGTTGCACCTTTTCTTCTCTGGCATCCTAAGTCAGAGGTATCCTGACACCAATCGGATCTAAACCTCGGTCAGATATGATGGTTGGGGCATATTTCCAAGATTTATAACATTGGTCCTTATATGACTCGGTAAGGTGATGTCATGCCTAGCACACCTGACCGGAGGACCTATTGTTATAATTTCCTTTTTGGCAAGGAGAACCCTTCTTCCATGAGGGAATTGGATGATTTGATTTATAAATTTTTCCTGATGGATTCTTTGTGTATCCAAAGTCCGACCATCGCTTGAAGACCTTGTCAATACTAACTCGAAGCATGTCTGTGGTACTCCAATTTTCCACAAAGAACATTTGAAGCCCAATGCTAAATGTTTCTCGCTCAATTATCCAAACACCATTGTATGGGTAATATCATGAAATTTCTCTCCCCTTACCTAAAGAGTTTTCTACATTATATACTTTCATGGATATCTTGCCTTGCTTGTCCTTGGGAAGGATATACCCTTGAAATGTGTGTTTAGACACATTTTCCTTTCCATTGTTCTATTTAAACCTTCTTGTAATCTATATTACATAAGCAGTCACCTCGGTGTACCACTCTGTCAGAAAGACCCTATTACTTTTGTTGATGACATTCTGGTAACCACCGATGGACGAGAACTTTGCCTACTGGTCCGCCTCGTTTAACGAGCGGGAAAATGGTTCTCTTCGTCCCTCGCCCTTGGTACCGACGTTGTTGCCGACATAACTGACAGTCTACCCTCGGACATGCCTTCCTATCCTGACCGTGCAAGATGTCACCGTTCCTCCTACTTTTAACCCACATGGTGGGCCCATAACCCACAGGTCCCAGGATCGAAACCTGACTCTCTTGTACACCCTGATGACAAAGTTATTCTCGCACTTGACTTCTTATGTAATTCACGGGCCACCTGCCAAGTGATCTATTCTGGTATCGGACGCAATACTTATTCTCGTTGCTCTAGACCCCTTTCACACTTTGTTTCAGGCATCGAACGATTGCCTGCTCGCTTGAAACTTCACATGATACCTCCTTACTTTGCTCTCGACATTTTCTTAAGCTTAAATTCGAGAGTTACTTCCGCCATCTTCCTCGATGTTATCGACCAGATAGTCGACCTTGCCGAGGTCCGTACTCCCGGAATGCCCACCCTTTATTCTTTCCGTAAGGACGATGGAGATCCCGAAGAAAGGATGACGACTAGATCATGATGACCTGGAGCAGACTAATAAAGACATCAATGTAATGGATCAACCTCTTCGAGAAGGACAACCAAGACCAAGAACATTCCCTAGAATTTCGTAACCCGAACCTTCCCCCCTTTACTTTCCTCTTAAATCTCGGGACGAGATTTCTTGTAGTGTAGGAGAATTGTGACGCCCGGATGATTAAGCTACAGTAATCCCACGTTAACGATGCCATGTCACCTCGGTTATTGTTGCTAATCTCGCATTAGTTTGGAACCAATTCAAATTCAAAATTTAAAATGAGGGAAACAATAAAAGTTTTCAATAGTCAAAACTAAAATGTTGTAAAGGTGTTAAATAAGTCATGGATAATAGTGGTGGAGAAACCTAAATTTAATAAAATGTTTAAGTGTTCAAAATAATTAAAACATAGGTTTAAATACTAAAATAAATACCTTTTGAACTTTATAAATTATTAAAGTATTTTAATTTGGGTTGAGAATTAATGTGGCAGTGGTATATTTAAAAGTATTAACTTAGGTGCTAGTGATGATTTTATTTTATATAAAACTAAAATAAAGAAAACTAAAAGTAAAAAAACAAACAAAAGGAGAACAAACCCCCTCCCCACATGGGCCAATCGGCCCAGCCGGCCAACCCAACTGGCCCAGGCCGGCCCACCCCTGGCCTACACATGCCCCCACCCCCAGGAACCCTAACCGCACACCCCACTCACCCCCACAATTCCTCCCCTCCCCTCTGCACCCGCCCCCGATCCAGATCGGGGCAGCGCCCCTGCGCTCGCCGCCGCTCGCCTTGCGCCCGCCCGATGCCGCCCGTCGTCGCCCGGAGCCCGCGCTGCCGCCTGGACCTCGCTGCCTCGACCCCCGACGCCACCGTCGCCTTCCTCCTCGCCGGCGCCGTCGTCCCCGACTCTGCCTCAACCCCCGCTGCCACGTCCCTACGCCT